>NC_057795.1:104422522-104613628 GCF_018294505.1 Triticum aestivum
GAGGGGGGCACCGCACACGGCTAAGGAACGATCCGTAGATCAACTTGTGTGTCATGGGGTGCCCCCTGCCCCCGTATATAAATTAGGGAGGGGGGAGGCCGGCCGGCCCTTGTGGGCGCGCCAAGGAGGAGGAGTCGTCCTCCTAGTAGGAGTAGGACTCCCCCTTTCCTACTCCTACTAGGAGGGGGAAGGAAGGGGGAGAGGGGGGAAGGAAAGAGGGGGGCGCCCCCCCCCCCCTCCTAGTCCAATTCGGACCAGAGGGAGAGGGGGTGCGCGGCCCACCCTGGCCGCCCCTCTCTCTTTCCACCAAGGCCCATGTGGCCCATTATCTCTCCCGGGGGGGTTCCGGTAACCCTCCGGCACTCCGGTTTTCTCCGAAAACGTCCGGAACATTTCCGGTGTCCGAATATAGTCGTCCAATATATCAATCTTTATGTCTCGACCATTTCGAGACTCCTCGTCAAGTCTCTTTACTCGTTATGTAATGCATCATTCCGTAACCAACTCATTGGTCACATTGCTTGCAAGGCTTATAGTGATGTGCATTACCGAGAGGGCCCAGAGATACCTCTCCGACAATCGGAGTGACAAAACCTAATCTCGAAATACGCCAACTCAACATGTACCTTCGGAGACACCTGTAGTACTCCTTTATAATCACCCAGTTACGTTGTGACGTTTGGTAGTACCCAAAGTGTTCCACCGGTAAATGGGAGTTGCATAATCTCATAGTTACAGGAACATGTATAAGTCATGAAGAAAGCAATAGCAATATACTAAACGATCAAGTGCTAGGCTAACGGAATGGGTCATGTCAATCACATCATTCTCCTAATGATGTGATCCCATTAATCAAATGACAACATATGTCTATGGTTAGGAAACATAACCATCTTTGATTAATGAGCTAGTCAAGTAGAGGCATACTAGTGACTATATGTTTGTCTATGTATTCACACATGTATCATGTTTCCGGTTAATACAATTCTAGCATGAATAATAAACATTTATCATGATGTGAGGAAATAAATAATAAATTTATTATTGCCTCTAAAGCATATTTCCTTCAGTATGTTGGCTAGCGGTGATGCTAAAGCTCACTAGTCGCATGCGCTAGTCGGATCCTGAATCACTGAGAGTTAGCAAAGGGATGCTGACTTCAGTGGGAGTATTTTAGTTTAGGCTTGAATTACTCTACATAAACACATTGCTTAGTGATTGCATATTTTCTGTTGTAGATCAGTGGCACCACCTGCTCAACCCAACTTTGCATTGAAATCAATTCTGGAAAAGGATAAACTGAATGGAACAAACTTTACCACCTGGTATAGAAATCTGAGAATTGTTCTCAAGCACGATATAAAGGAACATATTCTAGAGGATCCACTTCCAGAGGAACCTGCCGATAATGCTAATGCCACCACTAAGAATGCCTACCAAAAACTCGTTGATGAATCAACGGAGATCAGCTGTCTGATGCTGGCTTGTATGGATCCCGATTTACAACAGCATTTAGAAAATGTTGAGGCTTACGATATGATCGAGAGTCTCAAGAGCATGTTTCAGACACAAGCTAGGACCGAAAGGTTCAACGTCTGGCGATCCTTGATGGATTCCAAGCTAAAGGAACGTGATCCACTGAGCCCACATGTGATCAAGATGATCGGATATGTGCAAGCTTTTGATCGGTTGGGCTTCCTGCTCTTGGATGAGCTTGCTACTGATGTTGTTCTGGGTTCTCTTCCGCCCAGCTATGGGACGTTCATCTCGAACTATCATATGCATGGCATGGATAAGAAGCTCACTGAATTGCATGGAATGCTCAAAGTGGCAGAGCGGGATATTAAGAAAGGCACGCATCAAGTGTTGATGGTGCAGAAATCGGCTAAGTTCAAGAAGAGTTGGTCCAAGAAAAAGGCTAAGGCAAAGGGCACGGAGACGGTAACCTCCGCCGCTGCGCCGAAGTCTGGACCGGACTCGAAGACCGTTTGCTATCACTGCAAGGAGACCGGTGACTGGAAGAGGAACTATAGCAAGTGGCTTGCAGAGCATGGCAAGAAGGCTGGGAATGCTGCTTCATGCAAAGGTACACTTGTTGCATATGTTATAGACATTTACCTTGCTGACATACCTAGTAGCTCTTCGGTATTTGATACTGGATCGGTTGTTCATATTTGCAACTCGATGCAGGGGCTGGTAAGAACTAGGCGTGTGGCACAAGGGGAGATTGACATTAGGGTCGGCAACAAAGCAAGAGTTGTTGCGTTGGAGGTCGGCACGATGCAGCTCCAGCTTCCTTCAGGATTCATTATGGAATTGAATAATTGTTATTACATTCCTGCACTTAGTCGGAACATTATTTCTGCCTCATCTTTGATGAGTCAAGGTTATGAATTCAATTTAAAGGACAATGGTTGTTCGATATTTTTGAATGGTATGTTCCACGGCTATGCACCCATTGTAGATGGGCTATTTATATTGAATCTAGAACAGGAACCGGTCTATAACATGAATGTCAAGAGGCATAAGCCTAATGAGATAAATACGACATACTTCTAGCATTGTCGGCTTGGACACATTAGTCTGAAACGCATGAAGAAGCTCCATGATGATGGGCTCCTAACTTCGTCCGACTTTGGGTTGTTCGAGACATGTGAATCATGCTTGCTCGGCAAGATGACTAAGTCTCCTTTCGCAAAGAGTTGCGAGAGGGCGTCCGAGCTATTGGAACTTATACATAGTGACATATGTGGTCCAATGAGCACAACTGCCAGAGGTGGCTATCAGTACTTCGTGACTTTCACCGACGACTTGAGTAGATATGGATATATCTATTTGATGAGGCACAAGTCGGAAACTTTTGAAAAGTTCAAAGAGTTTCAGAACGAGGTTGAAAATCAGCTCGGCAAGACTATAAAGCTTCTGCGATCTGATCGTGGAGGTGAGTACATGAGCCAGGATTTTGATGATCATCTGAAAAGTCGAGGTATAGTACCTCAGCTCACACCTCCGGGTACGCCACAGAGAAACGGCGTGTCAGAACGGAGGAATAGGACCTTATTGGACATGGTCCGGTCTATGATGAGCAAATCGGACTTACCCTTGTCATTCTGGGGATACGCTCTAGAAACTGCAGCTTTCACACTTAATAGGGTACCATCAAAATTCGTAGACAAGACACCACATGATATGTGGATTGGGAAGAGTCCCATTTTGTCTTTTCTAAAGATTTGGGGTTGTGAAGCATTTGTCAAGAGACTTGTGTCAGACAAGCTTACACCTAAATCGGATAAATGCATATTCGTTGGATATCCGAGGGAAACCTTGGGATATAGCTTCTACAACCGGGAAGAGAACAAAGTGTTTGTTACTCGGAACGGGGTTTTCCTTGAGAAAGAGTTTCTCATTCGGGAGGCCAGTGGGAGGATGGTTCGACTCGAAGAAATTCGAGGACCACTCGGGGACGGCTTGGCTAGTGATGAAATCATACCGGAGTCAGTCAGGGAACCTGTAGTGGAAGCGGCATCGGAACCACGGAGGTCAGAAAGATTGCGCAGAGTGTGTGATGTATTGTTGCTAGAAAGCGACGAGCCGGGTATGCGGAAGCGATGGTGAGCCCAGATTCCGAGGCATGGCTGGAGGCCATGAGATCCGAGTTAAAGTCCATGGATGAGAATCAAGTCTGGGACTTGGTTGATCCGCCACCTGGCGTAACGGCCATTGGTTGCAAATGGGTCTTTAAGAAGAAAACCGATGTGGATGGAAATGTTCAGATCCACAAAGCTCGGCTTTTCGCTAAAGGTTATGGACAAGTTCAAGGAATTGACTACGACGAGACTTACTCACCGGTAGCGATGCTGAAATCGGTGAGGATCGTACTAGCTATAGCTGCATATTATGATTACGAGATATGGCAGATGGATGTCAAAATGGCTTTCCTTCACGGAAATTTAACCGAGGACGTGTATATGATACAGCTCGAGCGTTTTGTTGATCCGACTAGCACTAGTAAGGTATGCAAGCTCAAGAGATCCATTTATGGGTTGAGGCAAGCATCTCGGAGTTGGAACATTCGTTTTGATGAGGTCGTCACTGGTCTCAGTTTCATCAAAAGCGAAGAGGACTCTTGTTTATATAAGAAGTTAAGTGGGAGCTTGATAGTGTTTTTGATCTTGTATGTGGACGACATACTACTGATCGAAAATGATGTTTTGATGCTAAACTCGGTCAAGGAGTCATTGAATGGCAAGTTTTCGATGAAAGACCTTGGTGAGGCAGTGTATATTTTAGGCATTAAGATCTATAGAGATAGATCGAGGAGGCTGCTCGGCCTAAGCCAGAGCACGTACATAGATAAAGTGTTGAAGTCGTTCAACATGAGTGAGGCGAAGAAAGGGTTCTTGCCACTCTCACATGGTATAAGGCTAAGCGAGACTCAGAGTCCTTCGACATCTGATGAGCGAAGTAGGATGAGTAGGATTCCGTATGCCTTAGCAATTGGATCCATCATGTATGCCATGATATGTACAAGGCCTGATGTTGCTTTTGCAATAAGCCTAACAAGTAGATATCAGCCAACCCAGGCGAGAGTCACTGGGCAGCAGTAAAGACTATTTTGAAGTACCTGAAAAGGACTAAAGAGATGTTCCTAGTTTATGGAGGTGAGGAAGAGCTCGTCGTAAGGGTTATGTCGATGCTAGTTTCCAAACCGACAGAGATGATTGTCGATCACAGTCTGGATTCGTGTACATCCTGAATGGAGGAGCAGTGCACTGGATGAGTTCCAAGAAGGATACGGTGGCCGATTCTACCACAGAAGCCGAATACATTGCGGCTTGTGAAGCTACAAAGGAAGGTGTTTGGATCCGGCATTTTCTGGATGATCTTGGTATTTTCCCAGCCTCAGTGAAACCGTTGGACCTTTATTGTGATAATTTTGGTGCCATCGCACAGGCCAAGGAGCCGAGGAATCACCACAAGGTCAGACACATAGATCGGAAATATCACCTGATACGAAAGATCATAAAGAATGGTGATGTAGAGTTATGCAAGATTCACACGGATGCAAATGTTGCAGATCCGTTGACTAAGCCTGTGACGCCCCCGATTCAATCGTACACTAATCATGCACGCAAATGTGTACGATCAAGATCAGGGACTCACGGGAAGATATCACAACACAACTCTAAAAACATAAATAAGTCATACAAGCATCATAATACAAGCCAGGGGCCTCGAGGGCTCGAATACAAGTGCTCGATCATAGACGAGTCAGCGGAAGCAACAATATCTGAGTACAGACATAAGTTAAACAAGTTGCCATAAGATGGCTAGCACAAACTGGGATACAGATCGAAAGAGGCGCAGGCCTCCTGCCTGGGATCCTCCTAAACTACTCCAGGTCGTCGTCAGCGGGCAGCACGTAGTAGTAGGCACCTCCGGTGTAGTAGGGGTTGTCGTCGACGGTGGCGTCTGGCTCCTGGACTCCAGCATCTGGTTGCGACAACCAGAAAGAAAGGAAAGGGGGAAAAGGGGGGAGAAAGCAACCGTGAGTACTCATCCAAAGTACTCGCAAGCAAGGAACTACACTACATATGCATGGGTATATGTGTAAGGAGGCCATATCGGTGGACTGAACTGCAGAATGCCAGAATAAGAGGGGGATAGCTAGTCCTATCGAAGACTACGCTTCTGGCAGCCTCCGTCTTGCAGCATGCAGAAGAGAGTAGATTGAAGTCCTCCAAGTAGCATCTCCAAGTAGCATCTCCAAGTAGCATCGCATAGCATAATCCTACCCGGCGATCCTCCCCTCGTAACCCTGAGAGAGAGCGACCACCGGTTGTATCTGGCACTTGGAAGGGTGTGTTTTATTAAGCATCCGGTTCTAGTTGTCATAAGGTCAAGGTACAACTCCAAGTCGTCCTGTTACCGAAGATCACGGCTATTCGAATAGATTAACTTCCCTGCAGGGGTGCACCACATAACCCAACACGCTCGATCCCATTTGGCCGGACACACTTTCCTGGGTCATGCCCGGCCTCGGAAGATCAACACGTTGCAGCCCCACCTAGGCACAACAGAGAGGCCAGCACGCCGGTCTAAACCTAAGCGCGCAGGGGTCTGGGCCCATCGCCCTGAGCACACCTGCACGTTGCGAGGGCGGCCGGAAGCAGACCTAGCCTAGCAGGCGTTCCAGTCCAATCCGGCGCGCGCCGCTCCGTCGCTGACGTCTGAAGTGCTTCGGTTGATACCACGACGTCGGGATACCCATAACTACTCCCACGTAGATGGTTAGTGCGTATAGGCTCGTAGCCGACTCAGATCAAATACCAAGATCTCGTTAAGCGTGTTAAGTATCCGCGAACGCCGAACAGGGCCAGGCCCACCTGTCTCCTAGGTGGTCTCAACCTGCCCTGTCGCTCCGCCACAAAGTAACAGTCGAGGGCCGTCGGGAACCCAGGCCCACCTCTACCGGGATGGAGCCACCTGTCCTTTCAGCCCCCTCGTCAGAATCACTTGCGGGTACTCAATGAGCTGACCCGGCTTTAGTCACCATCTGTATAGTATGTATGTATGTATAGTATATACCCGTGATCACCTCCCAAGTGATCACGGCCCGATAGTATAGCAAGGCAGACTGACAAGAATGTAGGGCCAATGATGATAAACTAGCATCCTATACTAAGCATTTAGGATTGCGGGTAAGGTATCAATGACTGTAGCAGCAATGACAGGCTATGCATCAGAATAGGAATAACGGAAAGCAGTAACATGCTACACTACTCTAATGCAAGCAGTATAGAGTAGAATAGGCGATATCTGGTGATCAAAGGGGGGGGCTTGCCTGGTTGCTCAGACAAGGAGGGGTCGTCGGTGACGTAGTCGACCACAGGGGCATCAGCATCGTCACGGGGTCTACCGAAGAGAAGAGGGAGGAGAAACAGTAAATACATAGCAAGCAAGTGCATAACAGGACAACAAGCAGAGCTAGACGTGTTCTAACGCGGTATGAGGTGATACCGGTGAAGAGGGGAAACATCCGGGAAAGTATCCCCGGCGTTCCGTGCTTTCGGGCAGAGGAGCCGGAGGGGGAAAGTTGCGAGTTCGATAGGTTAGGGGGTGTGGTGGACGAATGGGCTGTGTATCCGGGTTCGTCCCGTCGTTCTGAGCAACTTTCATGTTGAAAATATTTTAATCCGAGTTACGGATTAAAAGATATGATTTTCTAAAAATTTTATTAATTTCTGGAATTTAATTAATTATTTAATTAATTCGAAAAATGGATTTATGACATCAGCATGATGTCATGCTGACGTCAGCAGTCAACAGAGTTGACTTGGTCAACCCGACTTGTGGGTCCCATTCGTCATTCACTGATTAGTCTAATTAGGGTTTAATTAAACTATCTACTTAATTAGATTAATTAAACATGATTAATTAACTTAATTAATTCATTAACTATTTTAATTATTAATTAATTAATTAATTATATATTTATTTTTATTTTGTTTTTTTTTCAGGGGTGTGGGCCCTGTTTGTCATTGGCCCAGAGGTAACTAACAGTGTTTAATTACTCTAAAAATATATTAATTAGTGATGTGGGGCCAGGCTATCAGTGAGTCATTTTTTTACAGAGTTTATTTAACCAAAAAAACATTAATTAGCAAGGTGGGGCCCGGTGTCAGGGAGTCAGGGGGGTCATTAGCGCATCGCTAATGAGGCCACGTCAGTGGCTAACGGCGGTGATGGCAGAATGCGCCGGCGGCAGCCGTTCAGTGGACTCCGACCACTATGTGGCCCGGCGACGGTTCCCACGGCATGTGCTCGATGTCGTGTGTCAATTGTTGACCGCGGCTCGTGCGGGGGCTGCCGGAATATGCTTTATACCAATATGACCTAAACGGCAGTGCCACAAATAAGTTGCACTATCATTATCAACTCTGCATCTTTGTGTTTCAACACTATGAATATGTGTATCACTACTATCGAGATTCAATAAAAATAGACCACTCTTCAAGGGTGCATGACCATAAAAGATATTACTCATATAAATAGAACAACCATTATTCTCTGATTTAAATGAATAACCGTCTTGCATCAAACAAGATCCAGATATAATGTTCATGCTCAACGCTGGCACCAAATAACAATTATTTAGGTCTAAAACTAATCCCGATGGTAGATGTAGAGGTAGCGTGCCGACCGCGATCACATCGACTTTGGAACCATTTCCCACGCGCATCGTCACCTCGTCCTTAGCTAATCTTCGCTTAATCCGTAGTCCCTGTTTCGAGTTGCAAATATTAGCAACAGAACCAGTATCAAATACCCAGGTACTACTGCGAGCATTAGTAAGGTACACATCAATAACATGTATATCATATATACCTTTGTTCACTTTGCCATCCTTCTTATCTGCCAAATACTTGGGGCAGTTCCGCTTCTAGTGTCTAGTTTGCTTGCAGTAGAAGCACTCTGTCTCAGGCTTAGGTCCAGACTTGGGTTTCTTCTCTTGAGCAGCAACTTGTTTATTGTTCTTCTTGAAGTTCCCCTTCTTCTTCCCTTTGCCCTTTTTCTTGAAACTGGTGGTCTTGTTAACCATCAACACTTGATGCTTCTTCTTGATTTCTACCTCCGCGGCTTTTAGCATTGCGAAGAGCTCGGAAATAGTCTTGTCCATCCCTTGCATATTATAGTTCATCAAGAAGCTCTTGTAGCTTGGTGGCAGTGATTGAAGAATTCTGTCAATGACACTATCATCAGGAAGATTAACTCCCAGTTGAATCAAGTGATTATTATACCCAGACATTTGAGTATGTGTTCACTGACAGAACTATTCTCCTCCATCTTGCAGATATAGAACTTATTGGAGACTTCATATCTCTCAATCTGGGCATTTGCTTGAAATATTAACTTCAACTCCTGGAACATCTCATATGCTCCATGACGTTCAAAACGTCGTTGAAGACCCGGTTCTAAGCCGTAAAGCATGGCACACTGAACTATCGAGTAGTCATCAGCTTTGCTCTGCCAGACGTTCTTAACATCGTTAGTTGCATCAGCAATAGGCCTGGCACCCAGCGGTGCTTCCAGGACGTAATTCTTCTGTGCAGCAATGAGGATAATCCTCAGGTTACGGACCCAGTCCGTGTAATTGCTACCATCATCTTTCAACTTTGCTTTCTCAAGGAATGCATTAAAATTCAACGGAACAACATCACGAGCCATCTATCTACAACAAACATAGACAAGCAAAATACTATCAGGTACTAAGTTCATGATAAATTTAAGTTCCATTAATCATATTACTTAAGAACTCCCACTTAGACAGACATCTCTCTAGTCATCTAAGTGATTACGTGATCCAAATCAACTAAACCATGTCTGATCATCACGTGAGATGGAGTAGTTTTCAATGGTGAACATCACTATGTTGATCATATCTACTATATGATTCACGCTCGACCTTTCGGTCTCCGTGTTCCGAGGCCATATCTGTATATGCTAGGTGTTGGGTTTCGTAGTAATTTCAAAAAATTTCCTACGCGCACACAGGATCATGTGATGCATAGCAACGAGAGGAGAGTGTTGTCTACGTACCCAACGCAGACCGACTGCGGAAGCGATGACACGACGTAGAGGAAGTAGTCGTACGTCTTCACGATCCAACCGATCAAGCACCGAAACTACGGCACCTCCGAGTTCGAGCACACGTTCAGCTCGATGACGATCCCCGGACTCCGATCCAGCAAAGTGTCGGGGAAGAGTTTCGTCAGCACGACGGCGTGGTGACGATCTTGATGAACTACAGCAGCAGGGCTTCGCCTAAACTCCGCTACAGTATTATCGAGGAATATGGTGGCAGGGGGCACCGCACACGGCTAAGGAATCGATCACGTGGATCAACTTGTGTCAACTTGTGTGTTTAGAGGTGACCCTGCCTCCGTATATAAAGGAGCCAAGGGGGGGAGGAGGCGCCGGCCAGGAGGAGGTGGCGCAGGAGGAGTCCTACTCCTACCGGGAGTAGGACTCCCCTCCAATCCTATTCCAACTAGGAATCCCCAAAGGGGGAAAGAGGAGAAGGGTGGCCGGCCACCTCTCCTAGTCCTAATAGGACTAGGGGAAGGGGGGAGGCGCGCAGCCCTGGTGGGCAGCCCTTTCACCTTTCCACTAAGGCCCATGAAGGCCCATATGGTTCCCGGGGGGTTCCGGTAACCTCCCGGTAACCCGGTAAAATCCCGATTTCACCCGGAACACTTCCGATGTCCAAACATAGACTTCCAATATATCAATCTTTATGTCTCGACCATTTCGAGACTCCTCGTCATGTCCGTGATCACATCCAGGACTCTGAACAACCTTCGGTACATCAAAATGCATAAACTCATAATATAATTGTCATCGTAACCTTAAGCGTGCGGACCGTACGGGTTCGAGAACAATGTAGACATGACCGAGACACGTCTCTGGTCAATAACCAATAGCGGGACCTGGATGCCCATATTGGCTCCTACATATTCTACGAAGATCTTTATCGGTCAGACCGCATAACAACATACGTTGTTCCCTTTGTCATCGGTATGTTACTTGCCCGAGATTCGATCGTCGGTATCCAATACCTAGTTCAATCTCGTTACCGGCAAGTCTCTTTACTCGTTCCATAATACATCATCTCACAACTAACATATTAGTTGTAATGCTTGCAAGGCTTTATGTGATGTGTATTACCGAGAGGGCCCAGAGATACCTCTCCGACAATCGGAGTGACAAATCCTAATCTCGAAATACGCCAACCCAACATCGACCATTGGAGACACCTGTAGTACTCCTTTATAATCACCCAGTTACGTTGTGACGTTTGGTAGTACCCAAAGTGTTCCTCCGGTAAACGGGAGTTGCATAATCTCATAGTCATAAGAACATGTATAAGTCATGAAGAAAGCAATAGCAACATACTAAACGATCGGGTGCTAAGCTAATGGAATGGGTCATGTCAATCAGATCATTCTACTAATGATGTGACCTCGTTAATCAAATAACAACTCATTGTTCATGGTTAGGAAACATAACCATCTTTGATTAACGAGCTAGTCAAGTAGAGGCATACTAGTGACACTTAGTTTGTCTATGTATTCACACATGTATTATGTTTCCGGTAAATACAATTCTAGCATGAATAATAAACATTTATCATGATTATAAGGAAATAAATAATAACTTTATTATTGCCTCTAGGGCATATTTCCTTCAGTCTCCCACTTGCACTAGAGTCAATAATCTAGATTACACTGTAATGATTCTAACACCCATGGAGCCTTGGTGTTGATCATGTTTTGCTCGTGGAAGAGGCTTAGTCAATGGGTCTGCAACATTCAGATCCGTATGTATCTTGCAAATCTCTATGTCTCCCACCTGGACTAGATCCCGGATGGAGTTGAAGCGTCTCTTGATGTGTTTGGTCCTTTTGTGAAATCTGGATTCCTTTGCCAAGGCAATTGCACCAGTATTGTCACAAAAGATTTTCATTGGACCCGATGCACTAGGTATGACACCTAGATCGGATATGAACTCCTTCATCCAGACTCCTTCATTTGCTGCTTCCGAAGCAGCTATGTATTCCGCTTCACATGTAGATCCCGCTACAACGCTTTGTTTAGAACTGCACCAACTGACAGCTCCACCGTTTAATGTAAACACGTATCCGGTTTGCGATTTAGAATCGTCCGGATCAGTGTCAAAGCTTGCATCAACGTAACCTTTTACGGTGAGCTCTTTGTCACCTCCATATACGAGAAACATATCCTTAGTCCTTTTCAGGTATTTTAGGATGTTCTTGTTAGGTTTCGTAGTAATTTCAAAAATTTTCCTACGCGCACACAGGATCATGTGATGCATAGCAACGAGAGGAGAGTGTTGTCTACGTACCCAACGCAGACCGACTGCGGAAGCGATGACACGACGTAGAGGAAGTAGTCGTACGTCTTCACGATCCAACCGATCAAGCACCGAAACTACGGCACCTCCGAGTTCGAGCACACGTTCAGCTCGATGACGATCCCCGGACTCCGATCCAGCAAAGTGTCGGGGAAGAGTTTCGTCAGCACGACGGCGTGGTGACGATCTTGATGAACTACAGCAGCAGGGCTTCGCCTAAACTCCGCTACAGTATTATCGAGGAATATGGTGGCAGGGGGCACCGCACACGGCTAAGGAATCGATCACGTGGATCAACTTGTGTCAACTTGTGTGTTTAGAGGTGCCCCTGCCTCCGTATATAAAGGAGGAGAGGAGGGGAGGCTGGCCGGCCAAAGAGAGAGGCGCAGGAGAGTCCTACTCCTTCTGGGAGTAGGATTCCTCCCCCCAATCCTAGTCCAACTAGGATTCCTCGGAGGGGAAGGGAGAGAGGGGGGCCGGCCACCTTCTCCTAGTCCTAATAGGACTAGGGGAGGGGGAAGAGGCGCAGCCACCTTGGGCTGCCCCTTTCTCCTTTCCACTAAGGCCCATGAAGGCCCATATGGCTCCCGGGGGGTTCCGGTAACCTCCCGGTAACCCGGTAAAATCCCGATTTCACCCGGAACACTTCCGATGTCCAAACATAGGCTTCCAATATATCAATCTTTACGTCTCGACCATTTCGAGACTCCTCGTCATGTCCGTGATCACATCCGGGACTCCGAACAACCTTCGGTACATCAAAATGCATAAACTCATAATATAAGTGTCATCGTAACCTTAAGCGTGTGGACCCTACGGGTTCGAGAACAATGTAGACATGACCGAGACATGTCTCTGGTCAATAACCAATAGCGGGACCTGGATGCCCATATTGGCTCCTACATATTCTACGAAGATCTTTATCGGTCAGACCGCATAACAACATACGTTGTTCCCTTTGTCATCGGTATGTTACTTGCCCGAGATTCGATCGTCGGTATCCAATACCTAGTTCAATCTCGTTACCGGCAAGTCTCTTTACTCGTTCCGTAATACATCATCTCACAACTAACATATTAGTTGTAATGCTTGCAAGGCTTATGTGATGTGTATTACCGAGAGGGCCCAGAGATACCTCTCCGACAATCGGAGTGACAAATCCTAATCTCGAAATACGCCAACCCAACATCGACCATTGGAGACACCTGTAGTACTACTTTATAATCACCCAGTTACGTTGTGACGTTTGGTAGTACCCAAAGTGTTCCTCCGGTAAACGGGAGTTGCATAATCTCATAGTCATAGGAACATGTATAAGTCATGAAGAAAGCAATAGCAACATACTAAACGATCGGGTGCTAAGCTAATGGAATGGGTCATGTCAATCAGATCATTCTACTAATGATGTGACCTCGTTAATCAAATAACAACTCATTGTTCATGGTTAGGAAACATAACCATCTTTGATTAACGAGCTAGTCAAGTAGAGGCATACTAGTGACACTCTGTTTGTCTATGTATTCACACATGTATTATGTTTCCGGTAAATACAATTCTAGCATGAATAATAAACATTTATCATGATTATAAGGAAATAAATAATAACTTTATTATTGCCTCTAGGGCATATTTCCTCCAGTCTCCCACTTGCACTAGAGTCAATAATCTAGATTACACTGTAATGAATCTAACACCCATGGAGCTTTGGTGCTGATCATGTTTTGCTCGTGGAAGAGGCTTAGTCAACGGGTCTGCAACATTCAGATCCGTATGTATCTTGCAAATCTCTATGTCTCCCACCTGGACTAGATCCCGGATGGAGTTGAAGCGTCTCTTGATGTGTTTGGTCCTTTTGTGAAATCTGGATTCCTTTGCCAAGGCAATTGCACCTGTATTGTCACAAAAGATTTTCATTGGACCCGATGCACTAGGTATGACACCTAGATCGGATATGAACTCCTTCATCCAGACTCCTTCATTTGTTGCTTTCGAAGCAGCTATGTATTCCACTTCACATGTAGATCCCGCTACGACGCTTTGTTTAGAACTGCACCAACTGACAGCTCCACCGTTTAATGTGAACACGTATCCGGTTTGCGATTTAGAATCGTCCAGATCAGTGTCAAAGCTTGCATCAACGTAACCTTTTACGATGAGCTCTTTGTCACTTCCATATACGAGAAACATATCCTTAGTCCTTTTCAGGTATTTCAGGATGTTCTTGACCGCTGTCCAGTGATCCATTCCTGGATTACTTTGGTACCTCCCTGCTAAACTTATAGCAAGGCACACATCAGGTCTGGTACACAGCATTGCATACATGATAGAGCCTATGGCTGATGCATAGGGAACATCTTTCATATTCTCTCTATCTTCTGCAGTGGTCGGGCATTGAGTCTTACTCAATTTCACACCTTGTAACACAGGCAAGAACCCTTTCTTCGCTTGATCCATTTTGAACTTCTTCAAAATTTTGTCAAGGCATGTGCTTTGTGAAAGTCCAATTAAGCGTCTTGATCTATCTCTATAGATCTTAATGCCTAATATGTAAGCAGCTTCACCGAGGTATTTCATTGAAAAAACTTTTATTCAAGTATCCCTTTATGCTATCCAGAAATTCTATATCATTTCCAATCAGTAATATGTCATCCACATATAATATCAGAATTGCTACAGAGCTCCCATTCACTTTCTTGTAAATATAGGCTTCTCCGAAAGTCTGTATAAAACCAAATGCTTTGATCACACTATCAAAACGTTTATTCCAACTCCGAGAGGCTTGCACCAGTCCATAAATGGATCGCTGGAGCTTGCACACTTTGTTAGCTCCCTTTGGATCGACAAAACCTTCTGGTTGCATCATATACAACTCTTCTTCCAGAAATCCATTCAGGAATGCAGTTTTGACATCCATTTGCCAAATTTCATAATCATAAAATGCGGCAATTGCTAACATGATTCGGACGGACTTAAGCATCGCTACGGGTGAGAAGGTCTCATCATAGTCAATTCCTTGAACTTGCCGAAAACCTTTTGCGACAAGTCGAGCTTTGTAGACAGTAACATTACCATCAGCGTCAGTCTTCTTCTTTAAAATCCATTTATTCTCAATTGCTTGCCGATCATCGGGCAAGTCAACCAAAGTCCATACTTTGTTCTCATACATGGATCCCATCTCAGATTTCATGGCTTCAAGCCACTTTACGGAATCTGGGCTCACCATCGCTTCTTCATAGTTCGTAGGTTCATCATGATCTAGTAGCATGACCTCCAGAACAGGATTACCGAACCACTCTGGTGCGGATCTTACTCTGGTTGATCTACGCGGTTCAGTAGTATCTTGATCTGAAGTTTCATGATCATTATCATTGGCTTCCTCACTAACTGGTGTAGGTGTCACTGAAACAGTTTTCTGTGATGAACTACTTTCCAGTAAGGGAGCAGG
Source organism: Triticum aestivum (assembly GCF_018294505.1). NCBI lineage: Eukaryota > Viridiplantae > Streptophyta > Magnoliopsida > Poales > Poaceae > Triticum > Triticum aestivum. Next base: position 104,437,902 of record NC_057795.1, read on the forward strand.
TACAGTTACCTCGTCAAGTTCTACTTTCCTCCCACTCACTTCTTTCGAGAGAAACTCCTTCTCTAGAAATGATCCATTCTTAGCAACGAATGTTTTGCCTTCGGATCTGTGATAGAAGGTGTACCCAACAGTTTCCTTTGGGTATCCTATGAAGACACATTTCTCCGATTTGGGTTCGAGCTTATCAGGTTGAAGCTTTTTCACATAAGCATCGCAGCCCCAAACTTTAAGAAACGACAACTTTGGTTTCTTGCCAAACCACAGTTCATAAGGCGTCGTCTCAACGGATTTTGATGGTGCCCTATTTAACGTGAATGCGGCCGTCTATAAAGCATATCCCCAAAATGATAGCGGTAAATCAGTAAGAGACATCATAGATCGCACCATATCTAGTAAAGTACGATTCGGACACACCATTACGCTGTGGTGTTCCGGGTGGCGTGAGTTGCGAAACTATTCCACAGTTTTTCAAATGTACACCAAACTCGTAACTCAAATATTCTCCTCCACGATCAGATCGTAGAAACTTTATTTTCTTGTTACGATGATTTTCAACTTCACTCTGAAATTCTTTGAACTTTTCAAATGTTTCAGACTTATGTTTCATTAAGTAAATATACCCATATCTGCTTAAATCATCTGTGAAGGTGAGAAAATAACGATATCCGCCACGAGCCTCAATATTCATCGGGCCACATACATCGGTATGTATGATTTCCAACAAATCTGTTGCTCTCTCCATAGTACCGGAGAACGGTGTTTTAGTCATCTTGCCCATGAGGCACGGTTCGCAAGTACCAAGTGATTCATAATCAAGTGGTTCCAAAAGTCCATCAGTATGGAGTTTCTTCATGCGTTTTACACCGATATGACCTAAACGACAGTGCCACAAATAAGTTGCACTTTCATTATCAACTCTGCATCTTTTGGTTTCAACATTATGAATATGTGTATTACTACTATCGAGATTCAATAAGAATAGACCACTCTTCAAGGGTGCATGACCATAAAAGATATTACTCATATAAATAGAACAACCATTATTCTCTGATTTAAATGAATAACCGTCTCGCATTAAACAAGATCCAGATATAATGTTCATGCTCAACGCTGGCACCAAATAACAATTATTTAGGTCTAATATTAATCCCGAAGGTAGATGTAGAGGTAGCGTGCCGACCGCGATCACATCGACTTTGGAACCGTTTCCCATGCGCATCGTCACCTCGTCCTTTGCCAGTGCCCGCTTATTCTGTAGTCCCTGTTTCGAGTTGCAAATATTAGCAACAGAACCAGTATCAAATACCCAGGTGCTACTGCGAGCTCTAGTAAGGTACACATCAATAACATGTATATCATATATACCTTTGTTCACCTTGCCATCCTTCTTATTCGCCAAATACTTGGGGCAGTTCCGCTTCCAGTGACCAGTCTGCTTGCAGTAGAAGCACTCAGTTTCAGGCTTAGGTCCAGACTTGGGTTTCTTATCTTGAGCAGCAACTGGCTTGCTGTTCTTCTTGAAGTTCCCTTTCTTCTTTCCTTTGCCCTTTTTCTTGAAACTAGTGGTTTTGTTAACCATCAACACTTGATGCTCCTTTTTGATTTCTACCTCCGCAGCTTTCAGCATTGCGAAGAGCTCGGGAATAGTCTTGTTCATCCCTTGCATATTATAGTTCATCACGAAGCTCTTGTAGCTTGGTGGTAGTGATTGGAGAATTCTGTCGATGACGCAATCATCCGGAAGATTAACTCCCAATTGAATCAAGTGATTATTATACCCAGACATTTTGAGTATATGCTCACTGACAGAACTGTTCTCCTCCATCTTGCAGCTATAGAACTTATTGGAGACTTCATATCTCTCAATCCGGGCATTTGCTTGAAATATTAACTTCAACTCCTGGAACATCTCATATGCTCCATGACGTTCAAAACGTCGTTGAAGTCCCGATTCTAAGCCGTAAAGCATGGCACACTGAACTATCGAGTAGTCATCAGCTTTGCTCTGCCAGACGTTCATAACATCTGGCGTTGCTCCAGCAGCAGGCCTGGCACCCAGCGGTGCTTCCAGGACGTAATTCTTTTGTGCAGCAATGAGGATAATCCTCAAGTTACGGACCCAGTCCGTGTAATTGCTACCATCATCTTTCAACTTTGCTTTCTCAAGGAACGCATTAAAATTCAACGGAACAACAGCACGAGCCATCTATCTACAATCAACATAAACAAGCAAGATACTATCAGGTGCTAAGTTCATGATAATATTTAAGTTCAATTAATCATATTATTTAAGAACTCCCACTTAGATAGACATCCCTCTAATCCTCTAAGTGATTACGTGATCCAAATCAACTAAACCATAACCGATCATCACGTGAGATGGAGTAGTTTTCAATGGTGAACATCGTTATGTTGATCATATCTACTATATGATTCACGCTCGACCTTTCGGTCTCCGTGTTCCGAGGCCATATCTGCATATGCTAGGCTCGTCAAGTTTAACCTGAGTATTCTGCGTGTGCAAAAACTGGCTTGCACCCGTTGTAGATGGACGTAGAGCTTATCACACCCGATCATCACGTGGTGTCTGGGCACGACGAACTTTGGCAACGGTGCATACTCAGGGAGAACACTTCTTGATAATTTAATGAGAGATCATCTTATAATGCTACCGTCAATCAAAGCAAGATAAGATGCATAAAAAGATAAACATCACATGCAATCAATATAAGTGATATGATATGGCCATCATCATCTCGTGCTTGTGATCTCCATCTCCGAAGCACCGTCATGATCACCATCGTCACCGGCGCAACACCTTGATCTCCATCGTAGCATCGTTGTCGTCTCGCCAATCTTATGCTTTCACGACTATCACTACCGTTTAGTAATAAAGTTAAGCATTACATCGCGATTGCATTGCATACAATAAAGCGACAACCATATGGCTCCTGCCAGTTGCCGATAACTTGGTTACAAAACATGATCATCTCATACAATAAAATTCAGCATCATGCCTTGACCATATCACATCACAACATGCCCTGCAAAAACAAGTTAGACGTCCTCTACTTTGGTGTTGCATGTTTTACGTGGCTGCTACGGGCTTAAGTAAGAACCAATCTCACCTACGCATCAAAACCACAACGATAGTTTGTCAAATAGACTCCGTTTTAACCTTCGCAAGGACCGGGCGTAGCCATACTTGGTTCAACTAAAGTTGGAGAGACAGTCGCCCGCAAGCCATCTCTGTGCAAAGCACGTCGAGGGAACCGGTCTCGCGTAAGCGTACGCGTAAGGTTGGTCTGGGTCGTCTCGTCCAACAATACCGCCGAACCAAAATATGACATGCTGGTAGGCAGTATGACTTGTATCGTCCACAACTCACTTGTGTTCTACTCGTGCATATAACATCAACATCAATAACCAGGCTCGGATGCCACTGTTGGGTTTCGTAGTAATTTCAAAAAATTTCCTACGCGCACACAGGATCATGTGATGCATAGCAACGAGAGGAGAGTGTTGTCTACGTACCCAACGCAGACCGACTGCGGAAGCGATGACACGACGTAGAGGAAGTAGTCGTACGTCTTCACGATCCAACCGATCAAGCACCGAAACTACGACACCTCCGAGTTCGAGCACACGTTCAGCTCGATGACGATCCCCGGACTCCGATCCAGCAAAGTGTCGGGGAAGAGTTTCGTCAGCACGACGGCGTGGTGACGATCTTGATGAACTACAGCAGCAGGGCTTCGCCTAAACTTCGCTACAGTATTATCGAGGAATATGGTGGCAGGGGGCACCGCACACGGCTAAGGAATCGATCACGTGGATCAACTTGTGTCAACTTGTGTGTTTAGAGGTGCCCCTGCCTCCGTATATAAAGGAGCCAAGGGGGGGAGGAGGCGCCGGCCAGGAGGAGGTGGCGCAGGAGGAGTCCTACTCCTACCGGGAGTAGGACTCCCCTCCAATCCTATTCCAACTAGGAATCCCCAAAGGGGGAAAGAGGAGAAGGGTGGCCGGCCACCTCTCCTAGTCCTAATAGGACTAGGGGAAGGGGGGAGGCGCGCAGCCCTGGTGGGCAGCCCTTTCACCTTTCCACTAAGGCCCATGAAGGCCCATATGGTTCCCAGGGGGTTCCGGTAACCTCCCGGTAACCCGGTAAAATCCCGATTTCACCCGGAACACTTCCGATGTCCAAACATAGACTTCCAATATATCAATCTTTATGTCTCGACCATTTCGAGACTCCTCGTCATGTCCGTGATCACATCCGGGACTCCGAACAACCTTCGGTACATCAAAATGCATAAACTCATAATATAACTGTCATCGTAACCTTAAGCGTGCGGACCCTACGGGTTCGAGAACAATGTAGACATGACCGAGACACGTCTCTGGTCAATAACCAATAGCGGGACCTGGATGCCCATATTGGCTCCTACATATTCTACGAAGATCTTTATCGGTCAGACCGCATAACAACATACGTTGTTCCCTTTGTCATCGGTATGTTACTTGCCCGAGATTCGATCGTCGGTATCCAATACCTAGTTCAATCTCGTTACCGGCAAGTCTCTTTACTCGTTCCGTAATACATCATCTCACAACTAACATAGTAGTTGTAATGCTTGCAAGGCTTTATGTGATGTGTATTACCGAGAGGGCCCAGAGATACCTCTCCGACAATCGGAGTGACAAATCCTAATCTCGAAATACGCCAACCCAACATCGACCATTGGAGACACCTGTAGTACTCCTTTATAATCACCCAGTTACGTTGTGACGTTTGGTAGTACCCAAAGTGTTCCTCCGGTAAACGGGAGTTGCATAATCTCATAGTCATAGGAACATGTATAAGTCATGAAGAAAGCAATAGCAACATACTAAACGATCGGGTGCTAAGCTAATGGAATGGGTCATGTCAATCAGATCATTCTACTAATGATGTGACCTCGTTAATCAAATAACAACTCATTGTTCATGGTTAGGAAACATAACCATCTTTGATTAACGAGCTAGTCAAGTAGAGGCATACTAGTGACACTCTGTTTGTCTATGTATTCACACATGTATTATGTTTCCGGTAAATACAATTCTAGCATGAATAATAAACATTTATTATGATTATAAGGAAATAAATAATAACTTTATTATTGCCTCTAGGGCATATTTCCTTCACTAGGCTCGTCAAGTTTAACCTTAGTATTCCGCGTATGCAACTGTTTTGCACCCGTTGTATTTGAACGTAGAGCCTATCACACCCGATCATCACGTGATGTCTCAGCATGAAGAACTTTCGCAACGGTGCATACTCAGGGAGAACACTTCTTGATAATTAGTGAGAGATCATCTTAAAATGCTACCGTCAATCAAAGCAAGATAAGATGCATAAAGGATAAACATCACATGCAATCAATATAAGTGATATGATATGGCCATCATCATCTTGTGCTTGTGATCTCCATATCCGAAGCACCATCGTGATCACCATCGTCACCGGCGCGACACCTTGATCTCCATCGTAGCATCGTTGTCGTTTACGCCATCTATTGCTTCTACGACTATCGCTACCGCTTAGAGATAAAGTAAAGCAATTACAGAGCGTTTGCATTTCATACAATAAAGCGACAACCATATGGCTCCTGCCAGTTGCCGATAACTTCGGTTACAAAACATGATCATCTCATACAATAAAATATAGCATCACGTCTTGACCATATCACATCACAACATGCCCTGCAAAAACAAGTTAGACGTCCTCTACTTTGTTGTTGCAAGTTTTACGTGGCTGCTACGGGCTGAGCAAGAACCGTTCTTACCTACGCATCAAAACCACAACGATAGTTTGTCAAGTTAGTGCAGTTTTAACCTTCGCAAGGACCGGGCGTAGCCACACTCGGTTCAACTAAAGTTGGAGAAACAGACACCCACTAGTCACTTGTGTGCAAAGCACGGCGGTAAAACCAGTCTCGCATAAGCGTACGCGTAATGTCTGTCCGGGCCGCTTCATCCAACAATACCGCTAAACCAAAGTATGACATGCTGGTAAGTAGTATGACTTGTATCGCCCACAACTCACTTGTGTTCTACTCGTGCATATAACATCAACGCATAAAACCTAGGCTCGGATGCCACTGTTGGGGAACGTAGTGATTTCAAAAAATTTCCTATGCACACGCAAGATCATGGTGATGGTATAGCAACGAGAGGGGAGAGTGTTGTCCACGTACCCTCGTAGACCGTAAGCGGAAGCGTTATGACAACGCGGTTGATGTAGTCGTACGTCTTCACGATCCGACTGATCCAAGCACCGAACGTACGGCACCTCCGTGTTCAGCACACATTCAGCTCGATGACGTTCCCCGGGCTCCAATCCAGCAAAGCGTCGGGGATGAGTTCCGTCAGCACGACGGCGTGGTGACGATGATGATGTTCTACCGGCGCAGGGCTTCGCCTAAATTCCGCGACGATATGACCGAGGTGGAATATGGTGGAGGGGGGCACCGCACACGGCTAAGGAACAATCCGTAGATCAATTTGTGTGTCCTAGGGGTGCCCCCTTCCGCCGTATATAAAGGGGGAGAGGAGGAGGGGGCCGGCCAAGGGGAGAGGTGCGCCCTAGGGGGGGCAATCCTACTCCAAGTAGGTTTGCCCCCCCCCCTTTCCTATTAGGAGTAGGAGAGGGAAGGAAGAGAGGGGAGGGAAGAAGGAAAGGGGGGCGGCCCCCCTCCCAATTCGGATTGAGCTTGGGGGGGGCGCCCCCTCCTTTGCTCCTTTTCCCTCCTTTCCACTAAGTCCCAATAAGGCCCATATACTTACCGGGGGGTTCCGGTAACCTCCCGGAGCTCCGGTATATTCTCAATCTCATCCGGAACCTTTCCGGTATCCAAACGGGAGTTGCATAATCTCATAGTTACAGGAACATGTATAAGTCATGAAGAAAGCAATAGCAACATACTAAACGATCAAGTGTTAGGCTAACGGAATGGGTCATGTCAATCACATCATTCTCCTAATGATGTGATCCCGTTAATCAAATGATAACTCTTTTATCCATGGCTAGGAAACATAACCATCTTTGATAAACGAGCTAGTCAAGTAGAGGCATACTAGTGACTATATGTTTGTCTATGTATTCACACGTGTATCATTGTTTCCGGTTAATACAATTCTAGCATGAATAATAAACATTTATCATGATATGAGGAAATAAATAATAACTTTATTATTGCCTCTAGGGCATATTTCCTTCAAATCCGCGGCGAGCCTCCTGAAGCGATCCACGTGGCGAGAGTTTTGGATGGGGCCACTCAGTCGGACGTCTACATGGCGCATGTTCGAAAGCCCGCAAACCTCCAACCATTTTGCTTCTGGTTTGCGGGATTTTGAACGTCCGGACTTCGGACATGATGTTGGATGACAAAAAGTGTCCGAACCGGGCAGTTGAAAACATTTAGTGATTTTTTGGTGCAGGCCATTGGAGGCAATTGTTGGCGCTGTTTTTTATACCATATAAAGTGACCCAAACGACATCACCCACCAGATGCTTGGTATGTTCGAGGGCTGAGCGGAAATAGTAGTTAGGCAGGGGTGTTTCCCGGGTACGGTGGCATATTACGTGGGAGGATAGAGCGCATTATATTTGAGCAAAGGATCCTTAGGCCAACGTGGCGCAGCGGCAGCCTTGATTTAGATAAGCACCCTCTCCAGCCACAAGTTTCCGCCTCCACTCAACCTTTTGCTTGGCCCAGCGGCTCACACCTCACCAGCCCGGGCCCACCGCAGCACTGACCCGCGGGCCCCAGCCGCTCCTCTGGCCCGCCTGTCATTGTGTCGCTTTGGTCGTTAAGTAGAGGAATCCCCTCCTCATCTTCTCTTCTCCCCGTCCACCACAATTTTTAAGCAGCAGCCGCCTAGACGCTTCCTTCCGCGCATCCACAAGAACAGCTCCCCTCCCCCCACCCAGGAGAAGACAGAAAAGGTTTGTGCGTTGCTGATTTACTCATCTCTTCTTCCTCTGTTGATTTGTTCTCCGCTCAATTGCTCTGTGCTCTGTGCTCTCCCCATAAGATTTCGTCCGTAAGGATAGTTCCCCCTTTTTAACCTCTGCCGGTAGCTAGCTAGCTTTGTCCCTCATATGGAATAGTTGCCAGGAACGGGGAACGAGGCAGCGTTCCTCGAACCGGGTTCGTCGATCCGGATCGAGGGTCGGTGTCAACGTGGGGAACGCCACGAGTCGATAACATTCAGCGAACCAAAGCAACGACAGTGGATCTCGATTCCAACTCGCCATCGCCAGCAACAGGTAACGGAAGGGAAGGATTGATTGATTCATGGAGATGCTAAGATTTACCCGTCCAAGAGTCCATGGCTTCCACCTTCCCCCGGCCTGAACGTGGCGCCGGCGGGCCGCTGCCCAGAGTCCCATATTCCGCCGCCGCTGCACCGCACCTAAAAGCCGGGCTCCGTGCAGCCGACCACGCGAGCCGCCACGGCGGACGGCATCGTTGCGGAGGTTGTGCCGAAGTGCCGAACCAGTGGCCTCTTCTGGTCAATGCTTACCCCGATCTGCCGTGAATTGATATGTTGATGCTTTACACTTTCCCTTTATAATTTCTATTGTGATTTTTTTTAGCCATGTAGTATGCCTAACGCAGATAACGGACTTAACTACGTGGCTACGATTAAGCCGGGGGATTAACTCGCGGTTAGAGTATAATATGCTACGAGTAGCAGCAACCAGCGGGTACTGTAAAAAAGTTCTGCCTTTTGCTTAGCTTTATTAAAAGAAACGGAAATCATTTTTGATGCTTAGATTTGATTACTTGTCCCTTTTTTTTTCTCGAATACGCACGAGTGACTTATCCCTTTTTGCTCGGCTATTTGCAAACTGGTTAACCCCTGAATTGAAAGAGATCCTGAATCGATGAATTATAACTCTAGTAGTCACCTATGAATACAAAATTTGCTTGTCTGACATGCATGTAGTTTGGTTGATGTTCTAATAGTGTCATACCTCTTCCAGATGAGTAGCATGTCGTGTTATACCCTGGCAGAAGGTGGAAGCATCTTCCCATCTGGCGACGAACTCGGTGGGAATCAAAAGACAGAGCAAGGAAATTACTGGATACAATGGAATTCAAGGCTATCTGATGATTTGAACACAACAAGCCTATACTCAGACGAGCATGAGAATGGCATCGAGCAATGTTTCGACGACGCCGATGAACATGAGAGGAGCAGCCAACAGGAGAGGTCGTCAGCATGTGCCAGAGTTTCTTCAGGTTGCAGCACAGGGCCTTCAGAAGAACAATCTGAGGGGCCAGCGCCGTTGGAACTACAGCACTCCAAGGAAACAAACGACATCTTCTTGTATGTACCAACACTAGTGCCGTGCTTTACTAAAGGCTCATATAGAAAGTAATGTGCGAGTGATCGCCGTAGATCTTATGCATGGTTGTAAGCCCATTTGTCCAAAAACTTTTTCAGGAGTCAATTTTCGGATGATGAAATGAGGATGATGGATGCGCCGTTTCAGGCACTTGATATGTTCCCTGGCTCCATGCACAGGCTGTTGTCCTATGAGAACATGCTGAGTGGAGTATTGACTGATTCTCAAAATCAAGAAGCAAATCCAGGTCATAATGAAATGGACACCATGGATACTTGCGGCTTTCCTTTGTTCAGCCATGACTTGCAAAATGATCCTAGCAGCGCTGATGGCAGCTTACAAACACTGCTGAGTGCCTCCCAGGACAAGGTATAATCCTGCTCCAGTACAGATGATTGTTTGTTCAAGCATCTATAGTTACTGAATAAAATACTTATCTGGCTTAAACTAAATTTTGTTAAATTGCAGGCTGAGGTGAGCACCATGAAGAGGAGCAGATCAGTGCCCGATATAGAGAGCTCCTCCAACGGGGAAGTAGCAGTGCTTGAGGAACTTGAAGATGTCATGTTTCAGGTATGTTCACCGGAAGAGGGGTAACCATTTTGGCATGTCCAGTTTGTTCATGTAACCTTTGCATCTTTACATGTCTGTAACTATGAAACATCTGCTTTTGCAGCTGACAAAGAAGACACGTGTATGCCTCCGTGACGCTTTCTACAGGCTGGCTGAAAGCTCAGAAGCGCAGTGCACTGCTGTAAATGGAGCAACACTAACGTGCTCAAACGAGCAAAGTTTTCAGCAATCAGAGGGCACCGAATCTAGGTACATAGTCTGGAGCAATTGTAGAATGTTCACCATATGCTATGTCTCCTGATAGTATGGTCCCGTTTTTCTGTAGTGTGGATGTGTTGCTAATCCTAATGGTTTTCACTGGACAATTTCAGCACCTCGACATCAGACCGTGCAGAACGGGAGACGAACGCGATAGACAGAACCGTGGCAATCCTCGCGTTCAAGCCGGCTTGCTCAGCTGCATGGGAATGAATGCTGCGCCGATGATCCAAAGTCATCCATGCCTGGCTGGATCATCAAAGGTGAAGGAGGAGGCTTAGCGTTTGGAAGTAATTCCATCCGCAGCCTCGCCATTTTGCTTCATGCAGAGATGTAAATGTACTACATAGGTTGCTAGGACATTTTGTTCTGAGCTTGCAAGTAGAGAGAGCCAGCATGGTACAGGCTGATCATGTATAATGACTTGATCTCTTTATCATTTTTTGCCGGCAAAAGAATGATGATATATGTACTGTTAGTTATACTTGGTATCACTATGCACAACATTTTGGATTCCAAATGTTGATGCTCGTTTCGGTTTGAAATGGCATAATGATCCGGATAAGCCAGCAACTGCTGCATATGTGTGCAAACCTAAGATTTTTGGAGGTTTTGGAATCACCAACCCTGTTGCCATGTACTCCACTATTCAGTTGATAAATCTCTGAATCAGTTGATAAATCTCAGAAATAGCCCTGATCGTGAAGATGCTGATCATTTTCTCGTGGGATGCTCGGTGATCCTTTGCTTGTGTGACGCCTTGAACACACCCATCGGTTACTGGCCATTACTCCTGGCAGAATCCAGATTGGTCCTGCAGATCAATACTAGTCTTTCCTGCGCACTTTGTCCTCGCTTGTACGCATCTGGAATCAACTTCGCAGTCGGTCACTCATCATGAAATTGCTTCATGTTGAGCATGTTTAATTTTGGCGTTCTCCTGAATGGACGCTGGTAAAGAAGAAATTCCTTGTTGATATAAGTAGTCTATCATCCCTAATAAGCCAGGCTATAACAGGATTGGACGCCGACGGTCTTCCCTGCACTGTGCCGTCCAGCTCTTTCTCTCATTGGTGGTCGAGCAGTAGGAATGGAGTCTGTCTTGGTCGTTTGGATGATTTGGAAGAAACGAAACAACATAGTTTTTGAAGGAAAATCATTCTGTTTGGATTGCATGATCGAACAAATTAAATGTGATACACACAACTGGGGGCCAAATGTCTTGCACAACTTTTGTTTAAGGTGATCTGCTCTGTTCTTCTCAGCTTATCCCATATTTCAGAAGCATGTTCTGGGAGTATCCAACATTAATTTGCAAAGTCGATAGTTCCTCGTGGAATGGTGTACATTTGGTCAGATATGAGGTCGCTTGGTTGCATGGTCCATTGATGACCCACAAGTATAGGGGATCTATCAATCCTTTCGATAAATAAAAGTGTCGAACCCAACAAGGAGCAGAAGGAAATGACAAATGGTTTTCAGCAAGGTATTCTCTGTAAGCACTGAAATTATAGGTAACATATAGTTTTGTGATAAGATAATTCGTAACGAGTAACAGGTAACAATAGTAACTAAGGTGCAGCAAGGTGGCCCAATCCTTTTTATAGCAAAGGACAAGCCTGGATGAACTCTTATATAAATTAAAGCGCTCCCGAGGACACATGGGAATTACTGTCAAGCTAGTTTTCATCATGCTCATATGATTCACGTTCGTTACTTTGATAATTTGATATGTGGGTGGGCTGGTGCTTGGGTGTTGTCCTTCCTTGGACAAGCCTCCCACTTATGATTAACCCCTCTTGCAAGCATCCGCAAGTACGAAAGAAGAATTAAGATAAATCTAACCATAACATGAAACATATGGATCCAAATCAGCTCCTTACGAAGCAACGCATAAACTAGGGTTTAAACTTCCATCACTCTAGCAACCTATCATCTACTTATTACTTCCCAATGCACCCCTAGGCCCAAATCATGGTGAAGTGTCATGTAGTCGACGTTCACATAACATCACTACAGGAAAGACAACATACATCTCATCAAAATATCAAACGAATACCAATTCACATGATTACTTATAACAAGACTTCTCCCATGTCCTCAGGAACAAACGTAACTACTCACAAAGCATATTCATGTTCATAATCAGAGGAGTATTAATTATCATTAAGGATCTAAACATATGATCTTCCACCGAATAAACCAACTAGAATCAACTACAAGGAGTAATCAACACTACTAGCAACCCACAGGTACCAATCTAAGGTTTTGAGACAAAGATCGGATACAAGAGATGAATTAGGGTTTGAGAGGAGATGATGCTGGTGAAGATGTTGATGGAGATTGACCCCCTCTCGATAAGAGGATCGTTGGTGATGACGATGGCTTCGATTTCCCCCTCCCGGAGGGAAGTTTCCCCAACAGAACAGCTCCGCCGGAGCCCTAGATTGGTTATGCCCAGGTTCCGCTTCAAGACGGCGGCGCTTCGTCCCGAAAGCTTCCTTCTGATTTTTTTCAGGTCAAAACACACCATAGTACAAGATGGGCACCGGAGGCCTGACAGGGGCCCACAAGGCAGGGGGCGCGCCCAGGGGATGATAACCCACAGGTGTAGGGGATCGCAACAACTTTCGAGGGTGAAGTACAACCCAAATTTATTGATTCGACACAAGGGGAGCCAAAGAATATTCTTGAGTATTAGCAATTGAGTTGTCAATTCAATCACACCTGGATAACTTACTATCTGCAGCAAGGTATTTAGTAGCAAAGTAGTATGATAATAATGGTAACAGTGGCAAAAGTAAAGACAAATGTTTTTGGGTTTTTGTAGCAGTTGTAACAGCAGCAACAAAAAAGTAAATAAGCGAAGAACAATATATGAAAAGCTCGTAGGCAATGGATCAGTGATGGATAATTATGCCGGATGCGATTCCTCATGTAATAGCTATAACATAGGGTGACACAGAACTAGCTCCAATTCAACAATGTAATGTAGGCATGTATTCCGTAAATAGTCATACGTGCTTATGGAAAAGAACTTACATGACATCTTTTGTGCTACCCTCCCGTGGCAGCGGGGTCCTAGTGGAAACTAAGGGATATTAAGGCCTCCTTTTAATAGAGAACCGTATCAAAGCATTAACACATAGTGAATACATGAACTCCTCAAACTATGGTCATCACCGAGAAGTATCCCGATTATTGTCACTTCGAGGTTGTCGGATCATAACACATAATAGGTGACTATAGACTTCCAAGATAGGATCAAGAACACACATATATTCATGAAAACATAATAGGTTCAGATCTGAAATCATGGCACTCGGGCCCTAGTGACAAGCATTAAGCATAGCAAAGTCATAGCAACATCAATCTCAGAACATAGTGGATACTAGGGATCAAACCCTAACAAAACTAACTTGATTACATGGTAAATCTCATCCAACCCACCACCGTCCAGCAAGCCTACGATGGAATTACTCACTCACGGCGGTGAGCATCATGAAATTGGTGATGGAGGATGGTTGATGATGACGACGGCGACAAATCCCCGTCTCTGGAGCCCCGAACGGACTCCAGATCAGCCCTCCCGAGAGAGATTAGGGCTTGGCGGTGGCTCCGTGTCGTAAAACACGATGAAACTTTCTCTCTAATTTTTTTCTCCGCGCGACGGAATATATGGAGTTGGAGTTGAGATCGGTGGAGGTCCAGGGGGGCCACGAGATAGGGGGCGCTCCCTACAGGGGGGGCCTGTCTCGTGGACAGGCCCTGGGCCCCCTGGTGTATTTCTTTCGCCCAAAAATTCTTATTAATTCCAAAAAGTGCCTCCGTGGATTTTCAGGACATTCCGAGAACTTTTCTTTTCTACACATAAAACAACATCATGGCAGTTCTGCTGAAAACAGCGTCAGTCCGGGTTAGTTTCATTCAAATCATGCAAGTTAGAGTCCAAAACAAGGGCAAAAGTGTTTGGAAAAGTAGATACGTTGGAGACGTATCAACTCCCCCAAGCTTAAACCTTTGCTTGTCCTCAAGCAATTCAGTTGATAAACTAAAAGTGATAAAGAAAAACTTTTACAAACTCTGTTTGCTCTTGTTGTTGTAAACATGAAAAGCCAGCATTCAAGTTTCAGCAAATATTATGAACTAGCCATACTAGCAATAACACCTAGGTCTCACAATTACTCATATCAATAGCATAATCAGCTAGCGAGCCATAATAATAAAACTCGGATGACAACACTTTCTCAAAGCAATCATAACATGATATAACAAAGTGGTATCTTGCTAGCCCTTTCCGAGACCGCAAAACATAAATGCAGAGCACCTTTAAAGATCAAGGACTGACTAAACATTGTAATTCATGGTAAAAGAGATCCAGTCAAGTCATACCCAATATAAAACAATAGTAATGAATGCAAATGACAGTGTGCTCTCTAGCGGGTGCTTTTTAATAAGAAGGGTGATGACTAAACATAAAAGTAAATAGATAGGCCCTTTGCAGAGGGAAGCAGGGATTTGTAGAGGTGCCAGAGCTCGATTTTAAAATAGAGATTGAATAACATTTTGAGCGGCATACTTTCACTATCAACGCAACAACTATGAGATGGCTGTATCTTCCATACTATTTGCATTATAGGCAGTTCCCAAACAGAATGGTAAACGTTTATACTCCCCCAACCACCAACAAGCATCAATCCATGGATTTCTCGAAACAACGAGTGCCTCCAACTAACAACAGCCCTGGGGGAGTTTTGTTTAATTATTTTGATTTGCTTTGATCTTTTTGGATCATGGGACTGGGCATCCCGGTTACCGGCCCTTTCTCGTGAATGAGGAGCGGAGTCCACTCCTCGTGAGAATAACCCACCTAGCATGGAAGATATAGGAAGCCCTAGTTGCAACATGAGTTGCTCGAGCATACAAAACAGAACTTCATTTGGAGGTTTGGAGTTTGGCACATACAAATTTACTTGGAACGACAGGTAAATACCGCATATAGGAAGGTATGGTGGACTCATATGGAACAACTTTGGGGTTTAAGGAGTTTGGATGCACAAGCAGTATTCCCGCTTAGTACAGGTGAAGGCTAGCAAAAGACTAGGAAGCGACCAACTGAGAGAGCGACAACAGCCATAAACATGCATTAAAATTAATTTACACCGAGTACAAGCATGAGTAGGATATAATCCACCATGAACATAAATATCATGAAGGCTATGTTGATTTGTTTCAACTACATGCGTGAACATGTGCCAAGTGAGTCACACAATTCATTCAAAGGAGGATACCACCCCATTATACCACATCATAATCATTCTAATAGCATGTTGGCACGCAAGGTAAACCATTATAACTCATAGCTAATCAAGCATGGCACAAGCAACTATAATCTCTAAATGTCATTGCAAATATGTTTACTTCATAATAAGCCGACTCAGAAACGATGAACTCATCATATTTACAAAAACAAGAGAGGTCGAGTTCATACCAGCTTTTCTCATCCCAATCAGTCTATCATATTTCATCATATTTCGTTGTCAACAATAAACTTGTGTGCTACCATGCTCTTGTAATCTAAAATGTGAGGAGGCAATGTTGTCTCCTCTTCCTCATGGTGCCTAATGGGTATATGAAAATGTCTAGCAAGACGTGCATCATAGATACCTCCAAAAATGGGGCCTTTTGTACGATTCAGGGCTAGCCGTTTGGCAACAACAATACCCATATTAAAAGTATTGTCTCCAAGCAAGGCATGTTGAAGAATGATAATATCAGGAACGCTCAAGTTTCCACTGTTTCCACGACCAATCAAGCATCTACTAGCAAATATGGCAAAGTAGCGTAAAACAAGAAAGTGTATGCTAGAGACTTTTGCCTCGGAACCCTTCTTTGGCTCCTCTAAAGTGATAGTATTAACAAAGCCAGCCACATCTTCACGATGGGGTTCCTCTAATTCTCCCTCATAAGGTATCCTACACACCGCGCAAAAATGACGTAAAGACATTTCTTTGAACTCATCATATAAATGAAATGATACTGCAGGCGGTGACTTCTTAGGATAAAAATAAAAGCTTTGCACGAAAGTATTGGTGAGTAAGAGATACTGATCGATTCGGTCATTGATGAAACCGGTGAGGCCTGCAGTCTCAATTAAAGCATAAAAGTCTTCATGAATTCCAGCCTCTTTCAAGAAATCCTCGCATGGCCATTCACACGACCGTACTTCCGCTAAGCGAGGAAGATTATATTTGGCTTTTTCCTTCTCTTTTTGGCTTGTTTTTCCTGAGAGCTTTGGCTAGAAGAGCCCCTCAAAAGTTTCCTTAACATTTTCTGAAAATTTCTGAAATTTTTAGTAACTTCAAAATAAAAGTGCATAAAACTAAACAAGACTGATAGCAACTACTCCTACAAGTGCCTAGAGCCTATATCATGCATCAGAAATGCTTGGAACCTCATAAATTTAACATGCAAGCTCAAGAACAGGGTCACCAAGGCAGCAGGGATTTGCAATGAATAAAGCACTAGAACAAAAACTAATTGGACCAATGGAGGAGTCACATACCAAGCAACAATCTCCCAAAGTAGTTTTGTGAATGGAGCTTTGAGCTAGAGATCGAAAATCACAGCAAAACGAGCTAGAACTCGTGCTTGAGCTAGATGGGGATTTTTTGGGTAGAAGATGAAGTGTGTGGATGCTGGCATAAGTGGAGGGGAGCCACCAGGGGCCCACAAGACAGGGGGCGCGCCCTATGGGGGGGGGGGCGCCCTCCACTCTCGTGGCCTGGTGCTTGCCCCTCCTGTAGTGTTTTTAGTGCCTAAAATCCTCAAATATTCCAGAAAAAATCATACTAAATTTGAAGGGCATTTGGAGCACTTTTATTTTTGGACTATTTTTTAATGCACGGATAATTCAGAAAACAGACAGATAATACTATTTTTGCTTTATTTATCTAAATAACAGAAAGTAAAAAGAGGGTACAGAAGGTTGTGCCTTCTAGTTTCATCCATCTCATGATCATCAAAATGAACCCACTAACAAGGTTGATCAAGTCTTGTTAACAAACTCATTCTAAATAGCACGGAACCGGAGAAATTTCGAATAACACTAAGTTACCTCAATGGGGATATGAAAATCCCCAACAATAAGAATATCATACTTTTTCTTGACAGTAGGGAGAGGAAATTCAAAACCTCCAAAAATAATAGTTGGAACTTTTTTAATAGAATTGATGCTATGAACTTGAGATTGTTTCCTCGGAAAGTGTACCGTATGCTCATTACCATTAACATGAAAAGTGGCATTGCCTTTGTTGCAATCAATAACAGCCCTTACAGTGTTCAAAAAGGGTCTACCAAGGATAATAGACATACTATCATCCTCGGGAATATCAAGAATAACAAAGTCCGTTAAGATAGTGACATTTGCAACCATAACAGGCACATCCTCACAAATACCGACATGTATAGTAGTTGATTTATCAGCCATTTGCAAAGATATTTCAGTAGGTGTCAACTTATTCAATTCAAGTCTACGATATAAAGAGAGAGGCATAACACTAACACCGGCTCCAAGATAACATAAAGCAATTCTAACATAATTTCTTTTAATGGAGCATGGTATAGTTGGTACCCCTGGATCTCCAAGTTTCTTTGGTATTCCACCCTTAAAAGTGTAATTAGCAAGCATGGTGGAAATTTCAGCTTCTGGTATCTTTCTTTTGTTTGTAATGATATCCTTCATTTACTTAGCATAAGGATTTACTTTCAGCATATCAGTTAAACGCATACATAAGAAGATAGGTCTAATCATTTCAGCAAAGCTCTCAAAATCCTCATCATCCTTTGACTTGGATGGTTTAGGAGGAAAGGGCATGGGTTTCTGAACCCATGGTTCTCTTTCTTTGTCGTGCTTCCTAGCAACAAAATCTCTCTTATCATAACGTTGATTCTTTGATTGTGGGTTATCAAGATCAACAGCAGATTCAATCTCTACATCATTGTTTTTTCTAGGTTGAGCATCAACATGAACATTATCATTAACATTATCACTAGGTTCATGTTCATCACCTGATTGTGTTTCAGCATCAAAAATAGAAATATCATTGGGATTCTCAGGTGTGTCTATAGTAGGATCACTAGAAGCATGCAAAGTCCTATCATTTTTATTTTTCTTCTTTTTGGAAGAACTAGGTGCCTCTAAATTATTTCTCTGAGAATCTTGCTCGATTCTCTTAGGGTGGCCTTCAGGATACAAAGGTTCCTGAGTCATTCTACCAGTTCTAGTAGCCACTCTAACAGCAAAGTCATTTTTATTATTTAATTCATCAAGCAAATCATTTTGAGCTTTAAGTACTTGCTCAGCTTGAGTAGCAACCATGGAAGCATATTTGCTAACGAGGTGAAGTTCATCTTTAACTCTAGCCAGATTATCACTTACACATCCTATCTCGAAAGCATTATTCTGTAACTCTCTACCAACATAAGCATTAAAACTTTCTTGTCTAGCCATAAAGTCGTCAAATTCATCTAAGCATGGGCTATGAAATTTAGTAGAGGGGGTTTCAACTTTATCATATCTATAGAGAGAATTTACCTTTACTACCTATGTCGGGTTATCAAGACAATATGGTTCTTCAACAGGTGGTATATTAAGACCATGTATTTCTTCAATAGGAGGTAAATTCTTAACATCTTCAGCTTTAATACCTTTTTCTTTCATCGATTTCTTTGCCTCTTGCATATCTTCAGGACTGAGAAATAAAACACCTCTCTTCTTCGGAGTGGGTTTAGGAATAGGCTCAGGGATTGGCTCAATTGGTTCAGGAATTGGCTCAGGAAGAGTCCAATTATTTTCATTAGTCAACATATTATTCAATAGTAATTCAGCTTCATCGACTGTTCTTTCCCTGAAAACACAACCAGCACAACTATCCAAGTAGTCCTTGGAAGCATCGGTTAGTCCATTATAAAAGATATCAAGTATTTAATTTTTCTTGAGAGGATGATCAGGCAAAGCATTAAGTAACCGGAGAAGCCTCCCCCAAGCTTGTGGGAGACTCTCTTCTTTGATTTGCACAAAATTATATATTTCCCGCAAGGCAGCTTGTTTCTTATGAGCAGGGAAATATTTAGCAGAGAAGTAATAAATCATATCCCGGGGACTACGCACACAACTAGGAGCAAGAGAATTATACCAAGTCTTAGCATCACCCTTTAATTAGAACGGAAATATCTTAAGGATATAAAAATAGCGAGACTTCTCATCATGAGTAAACAGGGTAGCTATATCATTCAACTTGGTAAGATGTGCCACAACAGTTTCAGATTCAAGGCCATAAAAAGGATCAGATTCAACTAGAGTAATAATCTCAGGATCAACAGAGAATTCATAATCCTTATCAGTAACACAGATAGGTGAAGTGGCAAAAGCAGGGTCAGGTTTCATTCTAGCATTAAGAGACTACTGCTTCCATTTAGCTAATAATTTCTTAAGATCATATCTATCATTGCAAGAAAAGATTTCCCTAGCAGCTTCTTCATTCATAACATAACCCTTAGGAACAACAGGCAATACATAATCATTGGGAGAGCCTTCATCATCACTATCATCAATAATAGCATCTTCAATATTTTCATTTCCCCTAACTCTAGCAAGTTGTTCATCAAGAAATTCACCTAATGCCAAAGTAGTATCACGCACAAAAGTAGTTTCATCATGCATAGCAGAAGTGGCATCATCAACAACATGCGACATATCAGAATTCATAGAAGTAGCATGTTTAGGTGTCGCAAGCTTACTAATAACGGAAGGAGAATCTAGTGCAGACCTAGATGGCAGTTCCTTACCTCCCCTCGTAGTTGAGGGCAAAATGTTGGTTTTAGCGTCTTTCAAGTTCTTCATAGTGATCAACAGATATAAATCCCAAGTGACTCAGAGAATAGAGCTATGCTCCCCGGCAACGGCGCTAGAAATTAGTCTTGATAACCCACAAGTGTAGGGGATCGCAACAGCTTTCGAGGGTGAAGTACAACCCAAATTTATTGATTCGACACAAGGGGAGCCAAAGAATATTCTTGAGTATTAGCAGTTGAGTTGTTAATTCAACCACACCTGGATAACTTAGTATCTGCAGCAAGGTATTTAGTAGCAAAGTAGTATGATAATAATGGTAACAGTGGAAAAAGTAAAGACAAATGTTTTTGGGTTTTTGTAGCAGTTGTAACAGCAGCAACGGAAAAGTAAATAAGCGAAGAACAATATATAAAAAGCTCGTAGGAAATGCATCAGTGATGCATAATTATGCCGGATGCGATTCCCAATGTAATAGCTATAACATAGGGTGACACAGAACTAGCTCCAATTCATCAATGTAATGTAGGCATGTATTCCGTAAATAGTCATACGTGCTTATGGAAAAGAACTTGATGACATCTTTTGTCCTACCCTCCCGTGGCAGCGGGGTCCTAGTGGAAACTAAGGGATATTAAGGCCTCCTTTTAATAGAGAACCAAACCAAAGCATTAACACATAGTGAATACATGAACTCCTCAAACTACGGTCATCACCGAGAAGTATCCCGATTATTGTCACTTCGGGGTTGTCGGATCATAACACATAATAGGTGACTATAGACTTGCCAGATAGGATCAAGAACACACATATATTAATGAAAACATAATAGGTTCAGATCTGAAATCATGGCACTCGGGCCCTAGTGACAAGCATTAAGCATAGCAAAGTCACAGCAACATCAATCTCAGAACATAGTGGATACTAGGGACCAAACCCTAACAAAACTAACTTGATTACATGGTAAATATCATCCAACCCATCACCGTCCAACAAGCCTACGATGGAATTACTCACTCACGGCGGTGAGCATCATGAAATTGGTGATGGAGGATGGTTGATGATGACGACGGGGACGAATCCCCCTCTCCGGAGCCCCGAACGGACTCTAGATCAGCCCTCCCGAGAGAGATTAGGGCTTGGCGGCGGCTCCGTGTCGTAAAACGCGATGAAACTTTCTCTCTAATTTTTTTTCTCCGCGAGATGGAATATATGGAGTTGGAGTTGAGGTCGGTGGAGGTCTAGGGGGCCCATGAGATAGGGGGCGCGCCCTATAGGGGGGGGGCGCCCTACAGGGGGGGCTCCCTGTCTCGTGGACAGGCCCTGGGCCCCTGATGTATTTTTTTCGCCCAGAAATTCTTATTAATTCCAAAAAGTGCCTCCGTGGATTTTCAGGACATTCTGAGAACTTTTCTTTTCTACACATAAAACAACATCATGGTAGTTCTGCTGAAAACAGCGTCAGTCCGGGTTAGTTTCATTCAAATCATGCAAGTTAGAGTCCAAAACGAGTCCAAAACAAGGGAAAAAGAGTCCAAAACAAGGGCAAAAGTTAGAGTCCAAAACATCATGGTAGATACGTTGGAGACATATCAGGGGGTAGGGCGTGCCCTTCACCCATGTGGATGGCTGGTGGCCCCCTCTGGTGCTTTCTTTGCCCAATATTTTTTATTAATTCCAATATGTCTCTCCATGAAGTTTCAGGACTTTTGGAGTTGTTAGAATAGGTCTCTAATATTTGCTCCTTTTCCAGTCCAAAATTCCAGCTGCCGACATTCTCCCTCTTCATGTAAACCTTGTAAAATAAGAGAGAAAAGACATAAGTATTGTGCTATAATGTGTAATAACTTCCCATAATGCAATAAATATAAATATAAAAGCATGATGCAAAATGGACGTATCAACTCCCCCAAGCTTAGACCTCACTTGTCCTCAAGCGAAAGCCGAAATCGAAAAATATGTCCACATGTTTAGAGATAGAGGTGTCGATAAAATAAAATACGGACATGAGGGCATCATGATCATATTTAGAACGGCAACATATATTGTCATATAATTTCTTATGCCAAAGTAACAATTCATTCACAAGGTAAAGTATGCTCTTCCTGTGCATCAACCATTTGGGTCGGTCGTAGGAAAATCCGGAGTGAAAACAAGGTCTTCTGAGAAGTCAGTGCTACCCGTCGATGCAGATTTCTTGCTGATTACAGATAGGTCCTTAGAGAAGGATTCAGAGACAGATGACCAGTCGCATCCCCCCCGAGGTGCATGCTCTAACTTGGCAGGGTTATATTGCTCATATCATGCATATAGTGTCTTGCATTTCCATGCCATTCGCTTAGATTGGACATGCTTTGTGTGAATGCCTCCTGTTTGCTTTCTATATCAGATATGCGAATTATGCAATGCCATGTTTTTCAGCCAGTTATCATATATGTGAATTATGCACTGTCATGTAGCCAGGCATCATATATGTGAATTATCTCATGCCATCCTTTTTTACATTACGTATTCCATTTGTCGACAATCTGAGTATATTGAACTACTCTTCATGTGTATCAGCCATTTGAGCCGGTTATGGAAAAATCAGGAGTGAAAACAAGGCCTTTAGAGCAGGCAATTGTACCTGTTGAAGCACATATCTCGATGGTTACATGTATCTCCTTAGAGGAGGATTCAGAGACAGATGACCAGTCATATATCCCACCTGAGGTGTATGCTCTAATTTGCAATGTTTATATTTCTCATATCATGCATATGGTGTCTTGCATTTCTTAGTTTAGACATCATATGCACAATACTCAATTCCATCCGCTTACTTTAGAGATCATACATGCGAGTGCCAGCTGCTTAGTATATGAATCAATTATGTCAATTATATCATGCCATCCTATATACTTAGACAACATGTATTTAAATTATTTCATCCCAAACTATTTTAGAAAGACATCATATAGTTTTGTGATGTCATCCTGTTTAGATACTCATCATATGTTGAATTATGCCATTATATCCTGTTAAGTTATCCATCATATATCTGAAATTGTGTCATGCTATCCTATTTAGTTAGCCATCATATATGTGAAATTGTGTCATGTTGTCCTGTTTGGTTAGACAACATATATGTGAATTACCACATCTGTCTATCATACAATGTCTATACATTCAATTTCTTTTCTTGTTTACCAGCCATTTGAATTAGAGGGGGTGATGGCAGTATCTAAGGGAGCAAAAACCCGTTCTTCACAAAAGACAGTGCTACCCGTCGATGCACATAGAACCATGGTTGTACTGGCCCACGAACTAGCCCCACCACACATAATCGAGACTCTTCCAGATTGCACACTTACACCGTTGGACAGAGAACCAACTACAACCCATCTAACCCCAAGCCCAGCGGATAGTAACCCACTTCTAAATGACACAACACCATGTACACCACAGAGTACCCCCACACGAGCAGTTTGTAAAGCAATTGTAGTGCCTAAAGCACGAAGACCACCACAGCTGAATGGATCGATATAGTTGACTAGAGGGGGGGGGTGAGTAGGCAACTAACACTTTTTAATATTTTCTTTACCAATTTAAAGTTAGCATCAAAGTAGGTTGTCTAGATATGCAACTAAGTGAGGAACCTGTATGATGCAATAACAACTAGTACAAAAGCAAGCAAGGGATACAACACAAATAAGCTTGCACAAGTAAAGGCACGAGATAACCAAGAGTGGAGCCGATGGAGACGAGGATGTGTTACTGAAGTTCCTTCCTTTTGAGGGGAAGTACGTCTCCGTTAGAGCGGTGTGGAGGCACAATGCTCCCCAAGAAGCCACTAGGGCCACCGTAATCTCCTCACGCCCTCACACAATGCGAGATGCCGTGATTCCACTATTGGTGCCCTTGAAGGCGGCGACCGAACCTTTACACACAAGGTTGGGGCAATCTCCACAACTTAATTGGAGGCTCCCAATGACACCACGTAGCTTCACCACAATGGACTTTGGCTCCTAGGTGACCTCAACCGTCTAGGGTGCTCAAACACCCAAGAGTAACAAGATCCGCTAGGGATTAGTGGGTGGAATCGAATATCTCTTGGTGGAAGTGTAGATCGGGGCCTTGTCACCCAATCCCGAGCAAATCAACAAGTTTGATTGGCTAGGGAGATAGATCGGCCGAAAATGGAGCTTGGAGCAACAATGGAGTTTAGGGTTGGAAGAGGTAAGTCTTCTTTGGGAAGAAGACCCCCTTTTATAGTGGGGGGACAGTTCCAACCGTTACCCACCACTCAGCCGCGACCCACGGAACTACCGCACCACAGGTGCGGTACTACCGCACGGGCCTGCGGTACTACCGTGGCGGACTGTGGTACTACCGTGGGCGCGACAGAGCCCAGACCTAAAGAAAGGAGCACGGACAGGATGCGGTAGATCCGCAGGTGCGGTACTACCGCGGCCCCATACGGTACTACCGCAGGACAGCCGCAGGCCAGGCCCGGTAGGCACAGATGTAAAAAATTACATCCGTGACTACCTCCGCTGAGAAATTGTCATGCGAAAATCCGACACGGAACTACCGCAACCAAGGGCGCGGTACTACCGTGATGGGTGCGGATGTAAAAAATTACATCCGCCCTTACTTCCGCTCCTGCTACTGTACCTGGGCAGGCGCCACGGTACTACTGTGCGGCAGCATGGTACTACCGTGTAGAGCGCGGATGTAAAAAATTACATCCGCGCCTACTACCTCTTGAGCAGTGGCGCCAGTCTAGAGCTCACGGTACTACCGTTCTGAGGAGCGGTACTACCATGCCGGAGCCCGGTACTACCGCTGGCTCCTGCGGTAGTACCGCTCTGAAGAGCAGTACTACCGCTAGCCTGAGAAGAGCAACGCGGAGACCTTCATTTCGCAGAGACAAGGTGAGATGGAGGAACACTCCCAAGAGCTCGTGGAAAGGCGGTGCAAAGGAAACGTGTACGTGAGATTCCACACAAACCTTTCCAAAGCGGACCCCCTCTTGATAGTACGACTTTCCTATGACTCAACTCCACCGAACCGAACTGTAGAGAAACGCTGTCTTCAATAATCTTCGAGGGGCATTAAATCGTCTTGTGTTTTGTCGTGATATATCTGTAAAGCTCAATACACATGATTAGTCTGCAAAGGCATTGTCATCAATCACCAAAACTACCGAGGGACAAGAATGCCCTTACATTCTCCCCCCTTTTGGTGGATTGATGACAATACGGGATCTGCACAAGGAAATGAATAAAGCATAAGCAAACCCCACATCTCTAAAATATAGATGAGCTCCCCCTAGATTCGTGCTAGAGAGTAAAGTGCTTTGTACTGCACGACACGAAAACTAGGATCACCACTCCCCCTATATTTTAGAAACAAAGCATATCTTGCAATGGTAACGCCAACACTAAGCAAGATAGAAGATATGAGCATAACATGAATAGCATGATATAGCACAAGCTCAATAAGGTAATAAGGTACGATAGAGTGCATATTGTTGGAAATATGCCCTAGAGGCAATAATAAATTAGTTATTATTATTATATTTCCTTGTTCATGATAATTGTTTATTATCCATGCTATAATTGTATTGAAAGGAAACTCAGATACATGTGTGGATACATAGACAACACCATGTCCCTAGTAAGCTTCTAGTTGACTAGCTCGTTGATCAATAGATGGTTACGATTTCCTGACCATGGACATTGGATGTCGTTGATAACGGGATCACATAATTAGGAGAATGATGTGATGGACAAGACCCAATCCTAAGCCTAGCACAAAGATCATAGTTCATATGCTAAAGCTTTTCTAATGTCAAGTATCATTTCCTTAAACCATGAGATTGTGCAACTCCCGGATACCGTAGGAATGCTTTGGGTGTACCAAATGTCACAACGTAACTGGGTGGCTATAAAGGTGCACTACAGGTATCTCCGAAAGTGTCTGTTGGGTTGGCACGAATCGAGACTGGGATTTGTCACTCCGTGTAAACGGACAGGTATCTCTGGGCCCACTCGGTAGGACATCATCATAATGTGCACAATGTGACCAAGGGGTTGATCACGGGATGATGTGTTACGGAACGAGTAAAGAGACTTGCCGGTAACGAGATTGAACAAGGTATCGGCATACCGACGATCGAATCTCGGGCAAGTACAATACCGCTAGACAAAGGGAATTGTATACGTGATCGATTGAGTCCTTGACATCGTGGTTCATCCGATGAGATCATCGTGGAACATGTGGGAGCCAACATGGGTATCCAGATCCCGCTGTTGGTTATTGACCGGAGAACGTCTCGGTCATGTCTGCATGATTCCCGAACCCGTAGGGTCTACACACTTAAGGTTCGATGACGCTAGGGTTATAAAGGAAGTTTGTATGTGGTTACCGAATGTTGTTCGGAGTCCCGGATGAGATCCCGGACGTCACGAGGAGTTTCGGAATGGTCCGGAGGTAAAGATTTATATATGGGAAGTCCTGTTTTGGTCACCGAAAAAGTTTCGGGTTTTATCGGTAACGTACCGGGACCACCGGGAGGGTCCCAGGGGTCCACCAAGTGGGGCCACCGGCCCCGGAGGGCTGCATGGGCCAAGTGTGGGAGGGGACCAGCCCCAGGTGGGCTGGTGCGCCCCCCCCCCACAAGGGCCCAAGGCGCCTAGGGTTGGGGAGGGGGCGCACCCACCTAACTTGGGGGGCAAGTTTCCCCTCTCCCCCCCTTGGCCGCCACCCTAGATGGGATTGGGGGCAGCCGCACCCCTTGGGGTGGAAACCCTAGAGGGGGCGCACCCCCTCCCTCTCCCCTATATATAGTTGAGGTCTTGAGGGCTGCCAACACATGAGTTTCTCTCCCTCTTGGCGCAGCCCTACCTCTCTCCCTTCTCCTCTCCCGCGGTGCTTGGCGAAGCCCTGCAGGATTGCCACGCTCCTCCACCACCACCACGCTGTTGTGCTGCTGATGGACGGAGTCTTCCTTAACCTCTCCCTCTCTCCTTGCTGGATCAAGGCGTGGGAGACGTCACCGGGCTGTACGTGTGTTGAACGCGGAGGTGCCGTCCGTTCGGCACTAGGATCTCCGGTGATTTGGATCACGACGAGTACGACTCCTTCAACCCCGTTCTCTTGAACGCTTCCGCTTAGCAATCTACAAGGGTATGTAGATGCACTCTCCTTCCCCTCGTTGCTGATTTCTCCATAGATAGATCTTGGTGACACGTAGGAAAATTTGGAATTTCTGCTACGTTCCCCAACAGTGGCATCATGAGCTAGGTCTATTGCGTAGATTCTTTGCACGAGTAGAACATAAAGTAGTTGTGGGCATTGATTTTGTTCAATATGCTTACCCTTACTAGTCCAATCTTTTTTCGATGGTATTGTGGGATGAAGCGGCCCGGACCGACCTTACACGTACACTTACGTGAGACAGGTTCCACCGACTGACATGCACTTGGTGCATAAGGTGGCTAGCGGGTGCCAGTCTCTCCCGCTTTAGTCGAAACGGATTCGACGAAAAGGGTCCTTATGAAGGGTAAATAGCAATTGGCATATCACGTTGTGGTTTTGCGTAGGTAAGAAACGTTCTTGCTAGAAACCCATAGCAGCCACGTAAAACATGCAAACAACAATTAGAGGACGTCTAACTTGTTTTTGCAGGGTATGCCATGTGATGTGATATGGCCAAGAAGAATGTGATGAATGATATGTGATGTATGAGATTGATCATGTTCTTGTAATAGGAATCACGACTTGCATGTCGATGAGTATGACAACCGGCAGGAGCCATAGGAGTTGTCTTGTATGACCTGTGTGTCATTGAACAACGGCATGTAATTACTTTACTTTATTGCTCACCGGTAGCCATAGTAGTAGAAGTAATAAGTTGGCGAGACAACTTCATGGAGACACGATGATGGAGATCATGATGATGGAGATCATGGTGTCATGCCGGTGACGACGATGATCATGGAGCCCCGAAGATGGAGATCAAAAGGAGCAAAATGATATTGGCCATATCATGTCATTTTTTTTGCATGTGATGTTTATCATGTTTATACATCTTATTTGCTTAGAACGACGGTAGTAAATAAGATGATCCCTCATTAAAATTTCAAGAAAGTGTTCCCCCTAACTGTGCACCGTTGCGAAAGTTCGTCGTTTCGAAGCACCACGTGATGATCGGGTGTGATAAATTCTTACGTTCACATACAACGGGTGTAAGCCAGATTTACACACGCGAAACACTTAGGTTAACTTGACGAGCCTAGCATGCACAGACATGGCCTCGGAACACAAGAGACCGAAAGGTCGAGCATGAGTCGTATAGTAGATACGATCAACATGAAGATGTTCACCGATGATGACTAGTCCGTCTCACGTGATGATCGGACAAGGCCTAGTTGACTCGGATCATGTAATCACTTAGATGACTAGAGGGATGTCTATCTGAGTGGGAGTTCATAAGATGAACTTAAATTATCCTGAACATAGTCAAAAAACCCTTTGCAAATTATGTCATAGCTCGCGCTTTAGTTCTACTGTTTTAGATATGTTCCTAGAGAAAATATAGTTGAAAGTTGACAGTAGCGATTACACGGACAGTAGAAAGCTTATGTCCTTAATGCACCGCTCAGTGTGCTGAACCCCAAACGCCGTCTGTGGATGTTGCGAACATCGGACATACACGTTTTGATAACTACGTGATAGTTCAGTTAAACGGTTTAGAGTCGAGGCACCAAAGACGTTTTTCGAAACGTCGCGGAACATATGAGATGTTTCGAGGGCTGAAATTGGGATTTCAGGCTCGTGCCCACGTCAAGAGGTATAAGACCTCCGACGATTTTCTTAGCCTACAAACTAAGGGAGAAAAGCTCAATCGTTGAGCTCAGATTGTCTGAGTGCAACAATCACTTGAATCGAGTGGGAGTTGATCTTCCAGATGAGATAGTGATGTTTCCCAAAGTCATTGCCACCAAGCTGCTAGAGCTTCGTGATGAACTATAACATATCAGGGATAGATATGATGATCCTTGAGGTATTCACGATGTTTGACACCGCGAAAGTAGAAATCAAGAAGGAGCATCAATTGTTGATGGTTGGTGAAACCACTAGTTTCAAGAAGGGCAAGGGCAAGAAGGGACACTTCATGAAACGGCAAATCAGTTGCTGCTCCAGTGAAGAAACCCAAGGTTGAACCCAAACCCGAGACTAAGTGCTTCTGTAATAAGGGGAACAGCCACTGGAGCAGAATTACCCTAGATACTTGGTAGATAAGAAGGCTGGCAAGGTCGATAGAAGTATATTGGATATACATTATGTTAATGTGTACTTTACTAGTACTCCTAGTAGCACTAGGGTATTAGATACCGGTTCGGTTGCTAAGTGTTAGTAACTCGAAATAAAAGCTACGGAATAAACAGAGACTAGCTAAAGGTGAGCTGACAATATGTGTTGGAAGTGTTTCCAAGGTTGATGTGATCAAGCATCGCACGCTCCCTCTACCATCGAGATTGGTGTTAAACCTAAATAATTGTTATTTGGTGTTTGCGTTGAGCATAGACATGATTGGATTATGTCTGTCGCAATACAGTTATTCATTTAAGGAGAATACTGGTTACTCTGTTTATTTGAATAATACCTTCAATGGTCTAGCACCTAAAAGGAATGGTTTATTGAATCTCGATCGTAGTGATACACATTTTCATGCCAAAAAGGATATAAGATAGTAATGATAGTACCACTTACTTGTGGCACTGCCATGTAAGTCATATTGGTGTAAAACGCATGATGAAGCTCCATGTTGATGGATCTTTGGACTCACTCATTTTTGAAAAGTTTGAGACATGCAAACCATGTCTATTGGTGTATACGCACGAAGAAACTCCATGCAGATGGATCGTTTGGACTCACTTGATTTTGAATCACTTGATATGCAAATCATACCACATAGGCAAGATGACTGAAAAGCCTCGTTTTCAGTAAGATGGAACAAGATAGCAACTTGTTGGAAGTAACACACTTTGATGTGTGCAGTCCAATGAGTGCTGAGGCATGCAGTGAATATCGTTATGTTTTACTTCATAGATGATTTAAGTAGATATTGTATATTTACTTGATGAAACACAAGTCTGAATTATTGAATGGTTCAAGTAATTTCAGAGTGAAGTTGAAGGTCATTGTGACAAGAGGATAAAATTTCTATGATATGATCATAGAGATGAGTATCTGAGTTACGAGCTTTGGCACACAATTAAGACATTGCGGAAATTGTTTCACAGTTAATACCGCCTGGAACACCATAGTGTGATGGTGTGTCCGAACATCATAGTTGCACCCTATTGGATATGGTGCGTACCATGATGTCTCTTATCGAATTACCACTATCGTTCATGGGTTAGGCATTAGAGACAACCACACTCACTTTAATAGGGCACCACGTAATTCCGTTGAGATGACACCATTTGAACTGTGGTTTGGAGAAACCTAAGTTGTCTCTTAAAAGTTTGGGGCTGCGACGCTTATGTGAAAAAGTTTCATCGTGATAAGCTCGAACCCAAAACGGATAAATACATCTTCATAGGATACCCAAAATGGTTGGGTATACCTCCTATCTCAGATCCGGAAGCAAAAGTAATTGTTTCTAGAAACAGGTCCTTTCTCGAGGAAAAGTTTCTCTCGAAAGAATTGAGTGGGAGGATGGTGGAGACTTGATGAGGTTATTGAACCGTCACTTCAACTAGTGTGTAGCAGGGCACAGGAAGTTGTTCCCGTGGCGCCTACACCAATTGAAGTAGAAGCTTATGATAGTGATCATGAAGTTTCGGATCAAGTCACTACCGTACCTCGTAGGGTGACAAGGATGCGTACTACTTCAGAGTGGTACGCAATCTTGTCTTAGAGGTCATGTTGCTAGACAACAATGAACCTACGAGCTATGGAGAAGCGATGGTGGGCCCGGATTCCGACGAATGGCTCGAGGCCATAAAATCCGAGAAAGGATCCATGACTTTGGAAGAAATACTTGATGGTCGTAAGGCCATTGGGTACAGATGGATTTTAAAAGGAAGACAGACAATGATGGTAAGAATCACCATTAAGAAAGCTTGAATTGTCGTTAAGATGTTTTCCGACAAGTTCAAGGAGTTGACTACGGTGAGGCTTTCTCACTCGTAGCGATGCTAAGAGTCTGTTGGAATTGGATTAGCAGTTACTGCATTATTTATGAAATCTTGCAGATAGAATGTCAAATAACCATTGTTTCCTCGACAGTTTTTTTGAGGAAAGGTTGTATGTGATACAACCAGAAGGTTTTGACAATCCTGAAGAATGCTAACAAATATGCAAAACTCCAGCAATCCTTCTAAGGACTGGAGTAAGCATCTCGGAGTTGGAATGTACGCTTTGATGAGATAATCAAAGATTTTGGGTTTATACAAAAGTTTATGAGAAACTTGTATTTCCAAAGAAGTGAGTGGGAGCATTATAGAATTTCTAATGAGTATATGTTGTTGACATATTATTGATCAGAAATGATGTAGAATTTCTAGAAAGCATATAGGGTTATTTGAAAAGTGTTTCTCAATGGAAAACCTGGATTAGGCTACTTGAACAATAAGCATCAAGATCTATAAGATAGATCAAAATGCTTAATAATACTTTCAATTGAGCACATACCTGGACATGATCTTGAAGGTGTTCAAGATGGATCAGTCAAAGAAGGAGTTCTTGCCTGAGTTGTAAGGTATGAAGTTAAGAGTTAAAGCTCGACCACGGCAGAAGAGTGACAAAGGACGAAGGTCGTCCCCTATGCTTCAGACGTAGGCTCTATAGTATGCTATGCCGTGTGCCGCACCGGAAGTGTGCCTTGCCATGAATCAGTCAAGGGGTACAAGAATGATCCAGGAACGGATCATTGGATAGCGGTCAAAATTATCCTTAGAGGGATAAGGAAATGTTTCTCGATTATGGAGGTGATAAAGAGTTCGGCGTAAAGGGTTACGTCGATGCAAGCTTTAACACCTATCCGAATGACTCTGAATAGCAAACCGGATACGTATAGTGGAGCAACCATTTGGAATAGCTTCAAGTGGAACGTGGAAGCAGCATTTACAATATGACATAGAGAATTGCGAAGTACATACGGATCTGAATACTGCAGACCCGTTGTCTAAAACTTCTCTCACGAGGAAAACATGATCAAACCCCAGAACTCATTGAGTCTTAATCACATGGTGATGTGAACTAGTTTAAGTGACACTAGTAAACTCTTTGTATGTTGGTCACATGGCGATGTGACCTATCAGTGTTAATCACATAGCGATGTGAACTAGATTATTGACTCTAGTGCAAGTGGGAGACTGTTGGAAATATGCCCTAGAGGCAATAATAAATTAGTTATTATTATTATATTTCCTTGTTCATGATAATCGTTTATTATCCATGCTATAATTGTATTGAAAAGAAACTCAGATACATGTGTGGACACATAAACAACACCATGTCCCTAGTAAGCTTCTAGTTGACTAGCTCGTTGATCAATAGATGGTTACAGTTTCCTGACCATGGACATTGGATGTCGTTGATAACGGGATCACATCATTAGGAGAATGATGTGATGGACAAGACCCAATCCTAAGCCTAGCACAAAGATCGTAGTTCATATGCTAAAGCTTTTCCAATGTCAAGTATCATTTCCTTAGACCATGAGATTGTGCAACTCCCGGATACCGTAGGAATGCTTTGGGTGTACCAAACGTCACAACGTAACTGGGTGGCTATAAAGGTGCACTACAGGTATCTCCGAAAGTGTCTGTTGGGTTGGCACGAATCGAGACTGGGATTTGTCACTCCGTGTAAACGAAGAGGTATCTGTGGGCCCACTCGATAGGACATCATCATAATGTGCACAATGTGACCAAGGGGTTGATCATGGGATGATGTGTTACGGAACGAGTAAAGAGACTTGCTGGTAACAAGATTGAACAAGGTATCAGCATACCGACGATCGAATCTCGGGCAAGTACAATACCGCTAGACAAAGGGAATTGTATACGGGATCGATTGAGTCCTTGACATCATGGTTCATCCGATGAGATCATCATGGAACATGTGGGAGCCAACATGGGTATCCAGATCCCGCTGTTGGTTATTGACCGGAGAACATCTCGGTCATGTCTGCATGATTCCCGAACCCGTAGGGTCTACACACTTAAGGTTTGATGACGCTAGGGTTATAAAGGAAGTTTGTATGTGGTTACCGAATGTTGTTCGGAGTCCCGGATGAGATCCCGGACGTCACGAGGAGTTCCGGAATGGTCCGGAGGTAAAGATTTATATATGGGAAGTCCTGTTTTGGTCACCGGAAAAGTTTCGGGTTTTATCGGTAACGTACCGGGACCACCGGGAGGGTCCCGGGGGTCCACCAAGTGGGGCCACCGGCCCCGGAGGGCTGCATGGTCCAAGTGTGGGAGGGTACCAGCCCCAGGTGGGCTGGTGCACCCCCCACAAGGGCCCAAGGCGCCTAGGGTTGGGGGAGGGGGCGCACCCACCTAACTTGGGGGGCAAGTTTCCCCTCCCCCCCTTGGCCGCCACCCTAGATGGGATTGGGGGCAGCCGCACCCGTTGGGGTGGAAACCCTAGAGGGGGCGCACCCCCTCCCTCTCCCCTATATATAGTTGAGGTCTTGAGGGCTGCCAACACATGAGTTTCTCCCCCTCTTGGCGCAGCCCTACCTCTCTCCCTTCTCCTCTCCCGCGGTGCTTGGCGAAGCCCTGCAGGATTGCCACGCTCCTCCACCACCACCACGCCGTTGTGCTGCTGATGGACGGAGTCTTACTCAACCTCTCCCTCTCTCCTTGCTGGATCAAGGCGTGGGAGACGTCACCGGGCTGTACATGTGTTGAACGCGGAGGTGCCGTCCGTTCGGCACTAGGATGTCCGGTGATTTGGATCACAACGAGTACGACTCCTTCAACCCCGTTCTCTTGAACGCTTCCGCTTAGCGATCTACAAGGGTATGTAGATGCACTCTCCTTCCCCTCGTTGCTGGTTTCTCCATAGATAGATCTTGGTGACACGTACGAAAATTTGGAATTTCTGCTACATTCCCCAACACATATGTCTTACACCATATGATAAACTTAGTCTCACGAGCACAACCAAACCAAAGCAAACAAGTTCAATGACGGAAAGCAAAGCAAACGTCAAAATACACGACACATGACATGCAAATCCTACACTCTCTCCCCCTTTGGCATCCAGACACCAAAAAGGCAGAGAGGTCACCTACAACACAGGTGGTAGCTCAGGCGGAAAACGACTCATCGTCGCCAGACTCCGCAGCAGGAACATACTCCTCCTCTGAATCGGTCCACTGGTAGCCCTACTTCGCCATCCAGGCAGTCTTGGGGGTGATGTGCTTCTCAGAGCCGCTGGCCACGTCCTCCCCACAAGCCCTCAAGATCCTGATGTCACGACGGTGACTCTTCTTTTGAGCAACATGGGCCTTGTACTGACCCGGAACCTGCATGCAGAATAGCCTCTTCTTCAGCTTCTTCGCCCAAGAAGGCTTAGCAGAGGGTGGAGTGAAAGCAGAACGGTCCTCAGCAGCCTCTTCCTCCTCAATCTCCTCCTCATTCACAGCCATCTTGGCATCCTCAGCAGCAGTGGTGATGTTAGCCCATTGGGGCTTGATGGGCTCATGACGGATCCGGCCTGGAGCTTCGAACTCATCAGTTGGGAAGAGCTGCTCCCAAGTCTTGGAGATCAGGTGAAACAGGTAAGGTCCATAGATGGGGACCTTACGGTTGAACACGGCGAACTGAAGCTCACATCACATGATATGTGAGACATCGAGTGGCTGAGTCTGAGCCTGACGGGCCTCCTCACAAAGGAGCATCATGTCAACGAGGTAAGCATGCACCTGTCCCATGTCACCAATACACGGGAAGAGTGTGTTCCGGAAGAGCCTGTGCATGATCTCAAGGAAGGGATTAAGCACCCACACCTTCTTCGTGCTTGGAAGAGTCTTCTGAACAAGGAATGGCATGAGTTTGTTCTTGTTGGCGGACTCAACATTGGCATGAGGGAGAACTCCAACTGGCGAGTTGAGCCCATCATCTGGAACCTGAAGCAACTCCATGAACTCCTTCTAGGTAGCAGACATTCGTCGACCATTGATCATCCAAGTCATGGTCCTTGCTTCATCGATGCCGAAGTGAACCGAAGCAAATAACTGTGCTATTCTCTCCAGATCAAAATCCTTGTGGAAGGTGAGCATGTTTTCAATACCGAAATGCTCCACAAGATCCAAAGCCTCTCCAAAGTACCCACGGTGCTTCTCCTGCCTCATGTGAACCATGTCAATCCAGTGAACTTCAACATAGTGATTCTGCTTGGCCTTGATCACATCCATATAGATCAGATTCTGCTGCTTGTTCCAAAAGAGATCATTGCCTCGCGTGCTAGCCCGGGGAGACACATAGGGATTGATCTTCCTTCGAATGACAAACTCGACCTGGGGCATCTCATCCATGCCCATGATGGGCTCCTTCTTCTTGCTGGAGGTGTGCTTGGTCCTGCGTTTGGGGGCAGCAGAGGACCCCTCTAGAACATCATCTAGGTTGCGCAGCCGCTTTGACCCTGTGTCACGGCTGGGATTCGAGCGACGAGCAAAACCGGAGCCACCACCTAGATACAAAGACACAAAAAACACGCATGGGAACAGGACGGATCAAAACCAAACCGAAAGAAACACAAAGCATGAGATTTGGACAACACAAAATGGCGCTAGATGAATCTACGATAGTACCGGGCGGGGTTACGGATGTAAAAAATTACATCCCCTCCAGCCGCAGTAGTACCGTGCTGGGGTGGCACGGTAGTACCGCGCTTGGGGCGAAAGTAATTTTTTACTTCCGAACGCCAAGCGATAGTACCGCACCAAGGTGCAGAAGTACCGCATGGCGTCAGAACCAGATGAGGCTGCGGTAGTACCGCTCCAGGAGGAGCAGTAGTACCGCACGGGTCAAAAACCGCCACCGAGGACGCGGATTTGGATCTAGAACCTCCGCACGACAACTTCGGTACTACCTTTGATCAAACGGAACAATTTTGACTATCCAAAGAGCATGCAAACTACACTACCACTCTCCTACGAGTCCCACTTGCAAAGATTTAGCCAAAAATCGCAAGGACACCACATGCATCTCCCCAAAACCTTAAAGCACAAGGAAGAACAAAAAGGAGAGGCACTTGGGGGAAAACCTGGGTCCATGGCAAGAGGGCGAGGTGGGGAACGATCTCACCGGTCGGAATCCGAGGGGAGCGGCCGGAGACGGAGATCCGGCGAAGGCCTCCAGCGCCGTTCTTGGTCAGGAGAGAGAGAGAGACGGGGTGGGGAATATAGATGAATGGGTATGGGGGAGTTAGAACTCCCCCTGTCCTGCTCTTAACCCCCACCTGCTCGCATGGGCATGGAAGTATCGCGGGTCATTGCAGTAGTACCGCCTGGGCAGAAGTACCGCACGCTGGGCGGTAGTACCGCTCGTTCAGCGAGAGTAAAATTTTTTTGCCGTGGAGGTAGCGGTAGTACCGTGCCCCTGGAGGGCCACACACTAGACGGTGAGCCACCAGCTCCTGTGGTAGTACCGTGGCGCACCATGGTAGTACCGTAAGCCAAGAAAGTGCAAGAACTCAAGAGAGAAAAAGGAGGAAAAGCAAAAAAAAACTCTGGAGAAACACTAACCAACAAAGGGGCGAACACAAACAACGACTCAAACACGGCAAGGAGAAGAGGAAGCCACACGACAACGAAGACCAACAACGAGACACAACTTATCAAAGGAAGGGCGATGGTCGGAGCCACCTATCTTTGAGTCAATTGGTATGGCACCGCGAAGAATTATCCTTGGGTCCATGACCAAAACTCGTCTTTGAAGCACAAGTACCATAATAAATGGCTAATGTGAAAGAGTTGATCAATTTATGCATAATGGGGGGAGGAAGAGTTCATTGAGAGAACAACACTCCCCCTATGTCCATGCCTACACCTAAACTAGACAACAAGTTGAGTGAGGTGGGGTGTGCACAGGCTCAAGTCACATTGCTCGAATCAATGATATTTAGCTCATGCCTTAACTCGCGAAATCTTGCTTCATCCAAGGGCTTCGTGAAAATATCTGCAAGATTATCATGAGTGTTAACATACTTGAGCTCAATCTCCCCTCGCCTAATATGATCCCGGATGAAGTGATACTGAATCTCAATGTGCTTCGTCTTGAAGTGTTGCACCGGGTTGAGAGAAATCTTGATGGCACTTTCATTATCACACCAAAGAGGCACTTTGTCACAAATGACACCGTATTACTTTAAAGTTTGCCTCATCCATAGGAGTTGTGCACAACAACTACCGGCCGCCACATATTCCGCTTCAGTTGATGAAAGAGACACACAACTTTGCTTCTTGGAAGACCAACTTACCAAAGAGCAACCAAGAAATTGGCACCCTCCGGAAGTGGACTTCCTATCCACTTTGTCTCCCGCCCAATCGGAATCCGTAAAGCCTTCAAGCTTGAAGTTTGCTCCTCTTGGGTACCATAAGCCAAAGTTTGGGGTATGAGCCAAATATCAAAAGATTCGCTTGACCGCTACATAGTGGCTTTCCTTCGGTGTGGCTTGAAACTGTGCACAAATTCCCACACTCAACATGATATCCGGTCTAGATGCACAAAGGTAAAGCAAGGATCCAATCATGGAGCGATATACCTTTTGATCCACCGCTTTACCATTGGGATCAATGTCAAGTTGGCACTTGGTAGGCATTGGAGTAGAGGCCGGCTTGACATCACTTAGCTTGAATCTTTTTAGCATGTCTTGAGTGTATTTGGCTTGGTTGATGAAGGTACCTTCTCTTGTTTGTTTGATATCAAAACCAAGGAAGAACTTCAACTCTCCCATCAAAGACATCTTGAACTTAGAGGTCATGAGAGTGGCAAATTCCTCATTGAAAGCTTTGTTAGGGTAACCAAAGATAATATCATCAACATATAGTTGGCATACAAACAACTCCCCTTTGACCTTCTTAGTAAAAAGAGTGGGATCAATTTGCCCAACTTCAAATCCGCGATCTTGTAACAACTTGGTAAGGTGGTCATACCACGCACGTGGGGCTTGTTTAAGGCCATAGAGTGCCTTATCGAGTTGATACACATGATCCGGGAAGTAGGGATCCTCGAACCCGGGGGGTTGCTTGACATAGACCAACTCATTAATAGGACCATTAAGAAAAGCACTTTTCACATCCATTTGTTGTAACTTAAAGTTGTGATGGGAAGCATAAGAAATCAACAAATGAATGGATTCAAGGCAGGCAATGGGAGCAAAGGTTTCACCGTAGTCGATACCCTCGACTTGGGAGTAGCCTTGTGCTACCAATCTTGCCTTGTTGCGAATGATGTTCCCATGAGCGTCTTCCTTGTTCTTGAAAATCCATTTGGTTCCAATGACGTTGTGGTTCCCCGACGGCCTTGGTACCAATCTCCACACCTTGTTGTACTCGAAGTTGTTGAGTTCTTCATGCATGGCATTGAGCCAATCTGAATCTTCGAGTGCCTCATAGACCTTTTGGGGTTCAACACAAGAGACAAACGCGTGATGTTCACAATAGTTTGCTAATTGTCTATGAGTGCTTACCCCCTTTCTTAGGCTTCCAACCACATTCTCCATGAGATGGCCTTTGGTGGTGAGCTTGGAAGCAAACTTCACGGCACGACGCTCTAATTCCTCCTCGGATGTGGAAGGAGGAGGATCAACTTGATTATCTTGAGCGCCATCTTGAGCTTGTTTGAGATCTTGAACTTGCTCGAGGGGGAGAACTTGACCTTGGGCATCATTCGGTGGATCACCACCGTCTTTAGGTTGATCTTGCCCTTGGTCTTGTTCATGAGGTTGATTTTGTTCTTCGGAAGCGTGTGGGTCTTGGGTTGGTGATGGCTCCACTTAAGTGGAGCATTGTCCTTCTCCTTCGGCCACAAGGGGTTCCTCAATGGGTAGGATGTGACCAATACCCATTCTTCTTATGGCTTGGGGATGAATTTCATCACCTACATCACAAGTACCACTTTGCTCCACTTGGGAGCCGCTATTCTCGTCAAACTCTATGTTACACGTCTCCTGAATGAGTCCGGTGGACTTGTTGAGGACACGGTAAGCATGAGAGTTTGAAGCATAACCAACGAATATGCCCTCATAAGCTCTAGCCTCAAATTTAGAAAAACAAACTCCTTTCTTGAGAATGAAACACTTACACCCGAACACCCGGAAGTACTTGATGTTGGGCTTGTTACCGGTGGGTATTTCATAAGGAGTCTTGTTCAAGCCTTTGCGGAGATAGAGCCGATTGGATGCATGACATGCTGTGTTGATGGCTTCAGCCCAAAAGTTGTATGGAGACTTGAACTCCGCCATCATGGTTCTTGCCGCATCCATCAACGTCCGGTTCTTCCTCTCCGCTACACCATTTTGTTGAGGGGTATATGGTGCAGCATATTTATGTTTGATCCCCTCATCACTAAGAAACTCATCCAAGGTGTAGTTCTTGAACTCGGTGCCGTTGTCGCTTCTTATTGTCAAGATCTTTGCATCATGTTGACGTTGGGCTTCATTTGCAAAGTCGATGACGGTTTGTTGAGTTTCACTCTTTATCTTGAAGAAATATACCCAAGTGTATCTTGAGTAATCATCCACAATCACCAAGCAATACTTTCTACCCCCAAGACTATCAAAGGATGGAGACCCAAAGAGGTCCACGTGAAGGAGCTCCAAGGGTCTCTTCGAGTAGATTATAGTCGTGGGAGGGTGAGCTTTCTCATGCAGCTTCCCTTTGATACAAGCACTGCAAGCACGATCTTTGGCAAAACTGACATTTGTTAGTCCACGGACATGGTCCCCCTTGAGAAGACTTTGCAAAGATCTCATATTGACGTGGGCTAAACGGCGATGCCAAAGCCATCCCACATCAACTTTAGCCATTAGGCATGTCGCAGTCTTAGTGGGTCGCTCTGAAAAGTTAATCACATAGAGACCGTTCTCGACATGCCCAACAAAGGCTACTTTAAGAGTCTTGCTCCACAAGAGGGCCACAGTATCAATATCAAAGAAGGTGGCAAAGCCCATGAGTGCAAGTTGACGAACGGAAAGAAGATTGAATGCAAGGGACTCGACAAGCATGAATTTCTCGATCGATAGATCATGATAAATGACAACCTTGCCAAGACCCAATACCTTAGAGGATGAGGCATCACCCCACTCGACATTAGTGGGCATAGATGGAATCTTGTGCACGCCCGCCACCAACTCCTTGCTTCCGGTCATATGATTTGTTGCTCCACTATCGAGCAACCATGATCCTCCACCGGAAGCAAACCCCTACATGAAATCAATGCTTGGTTTTAGGTACCCATCGAGTAATGGGTCCTTTGATGTTAGCAACAAGGGTCTTGGGAACCCAACTAGACCATTCAATATACTCATAAGGAGAACCAACAAATTTTGCATAAACATGTCCATCACTAGCACGGCATAACACATATGAGGGGTTAAAGTCGTCGGCTTTGTTGGAAGGGGTGGCATTGCCCTTCTTGACATCACCACCCTTCACATTGTTCTTCTTCTCCTTAGGAGCACCTTCTCCCTCCTTCACAAATGTTTGCTTGAGAGGAGGAGGTCGTTTGGTCTTGTCATTCTTCTTCTTGTTCTTGGACTTGGGGGTAAACCCAACTCCCTCCTTGGCCACAACTTCCTTTTGATTGCTCAAAAGGTCATTGAGGTTTTTCTCACCTTGAATGCATGCCACAAGAAATTTCTTCAATTGCTATTTCAACTGGGCATTCTCCTCCACAAGATGCACATGCTCACAACATGGGTTAGTAGCATTTGCGTTATCAATTAAGACCATATGAGGAAAAGTGGCTTTCTCCTTGGTTAACTTCACTTGGAGTTGAGCATGAGACTCCTTGAGGCTAGCATGAGCACCCTTCAAGGACTTGTGAGCCTTGTCAAGTACATCAAACTCCTCTTTGAATCTAGCAAGATCAACCCCAAGTTTAGTCTTCTCGGAGTTTGCCTTAATTTAGCATGGTCATCGTTGTGTGACTCCTCAAGAGTCAAACAATGCTCACGCTCTTCCTCGAGGGCATTAGAGAGATCCAATATCTCATCGGCATAGTCACGACTATGACCTTCCATCTTAGAGATGGTTTCTTCATGAGCCTCGATCATGTCATTCGCTTCACCAAGTTGTTCCAAGGGAGCAACAAAGTGCTTCTTGGATTTACCCTTGAGTTTACTCATAAAAGACTCAAACTCATTCAACTCTTCATTAGACCCCTCATTTTCATCAATGCAATCCATCAAGGAAGGATTAGTAATGGTGGTGGTTTTGATGTTGGGGGTTACCTTGTTAGTGGCTACTTTAAGGCACTTTGGCGGTGATGTTCTCGATGGGTGATCAAAAAGAGACATCCGGGGAGTAGTAGCAATGGCAACGGAGGCCATGACCATTGCTTCTCCATCTTCATCATCATCGTCATCCTCATGGTATTCTTCTTGAACCACTAACCCTCGAGTAGGAGTCTTCTTGGTGAAGTTGTTCTTGTTGGGGAAGGACTTGGCTTTGTCTTTTCGAATGAGCTTGCCACCGTTGTCTTCCCGCTACTCGTAAGGACAATCCGCAACAAAGTGACTCACATTGCCACAATTGTAACAAGTTCTCACTCGTTGCTTGCCCTTGAGCCCACTTGAATTGTTCTTGTTGAAATTAGGCCTTGAATTCTTATTGCTCCAAAATTGCCTCGAAGCAAGAGCCATGTGCTCATGATAATCATATTTTGTATCCTCGGGATTGCCCTCCTCATCTTCCTCTTCTTCCTCTTCTTCCACAAGGACCTTGGCCTTCAAAGCAAGATTGGACTTCTTTGTTCTTTGAGAACAAAGCACCGCGTTGTCAGCAGTCTTGTCCAAGATGCTCATAGCAACGAACTCATCCAACACTTCACTCGAGGTCATGGAGTGGAAGTCCAGTCTTTGACGGATGACGGAGGACATGGCCTTGTTGTAGGGCATCATGGCCTTGAGGAACTTGCGTTTGATCCAATTTTCATCCGTGTCCTTGCTCCCATGATCTTGGAGTGAGACCGCGAGTTAGGTCACTCTCCGAAAGAGCTCACGAGGTTCTTCATCTTCCTTCATTGCAAACTCATCGGCTTCATCTTGCACCACTTCATAGTTGGAGAGTTGAATGTTTGCGCTTCCCCGATAGAGAGACACAACACAATGCCACGCATCTTTGGCCATGACATAGGGTCAAAGATAAGGAAGATCTTCGGGAGGAATAGCATCTTGGATAATGAAGAGAGCATTCTCATTGAATTGATTATCCATGGCTTCTCTAGGGGTGAAGTTGCTTCCATCATGTGGATATAAACCTTCTTCAATGATTATCCATAGATTAGTATTCACATGATTTAAATGACGCTTAAAGCAATACACCCAAGAGTCAAAGTCCTCATTTTTCACAATCTTAGGAGGAGGACCGGCATGATTTAAATGAGTAGAGGGAATCGGTCCTCCATAAACTGGAGGTTCCACATGGGCAAAGATGCCGGTGCCATTTCTACCACTAGTAGAAGGACCCTTTTCACTATTAGCTTCCCCCTTGTTGGAGGAAGCATCCTTCACCTTGTTAGTGGGATCACCCACTTTATCGGCGCGGTAGACAGTTTAAGTCCTTCTAGGAATTTAGTAAACATGCTTTCAACCTCGGTCGTCATGGAGGTTTTCAATGTGTCCAAAGCCACATTGAATTCCTCACGAGAGACCGAGGTTCC
Source organism: Triticum aestivum (assembly GCF_018294505.1). NCBI lineage: Eukaryota > Viridiplantae > Streptophyta > Magnoliopsida > Poales > Poaceae > Triticum > Triticum aestivum. Next base: position 104,480,881 of record NC_057795.1, read on the forward strand.
CCCATCGGCCGTAGACGAGATAGGATTCACACAGGAGTGCTCCTCCACACCGTCTGTGGTGTCAACCATACTCTTCGGTCGGCAAAGTCCTTAATAAAGAGACGAGGCTCTCATACCAATTGAACGGATTGATATAGTTGACTAGGGGGGGGGGGGTGAATAGGCAACTAACACTTTTTAATCTTTTCTTTACCAATTTAAAGTTAGCATCAAAGTTGGTTGTCTAGATATGCAACTAAGTGAGCAACCTATATGATGCAATAACAACTAGTACAAAAGCAATCAAGGGATACAACACAAATAAGCTTGCACAAGTAATGGCACGAGATAACCAAGAGTGGATCCTACGGAGACGAGGATGTGTTACCGATGTTCCTTCCTTTTGAGGGGAAGTACATCTCCGTTAGAGCAGTGTGGAGGCACAATGCTCCCCAAGAAGCCACTAGGGCCACCGTAATCTCCTCACGCCCTCACACAATGCGAGATGCCATGATTCCACTATTGGTGCCCTTGAAGGCGGTGACCTAAGCTTTACAAACAAGGTTGGGGCAATCTCCAGAACTTAATTGGAGGCTCCCATGACACCACGAAGCTTCACCACAATGGACTTTGGCTCCGAGGTGACCTCAACCGTCTAGGGTGCTCAAACACCCAAGAGTAACAAGATCTGCTAGGGATTAGTGGGGGGAATCGAATATCTCTTGGTGGAAGTGTAGATCGGGGCCTTGTCACCCAATCCCGAGCAAATCAACAAGTTTGATTGGCTAGGGAGAGAGATTGGCCAAAAATGGAGCTTGGAGCAACAATGGAGTTATGGTTGGAAGAGGTAAGTCTTCTTGGGGAAGAAGACCCCCTTTTATAGTGGGGGGACAATTCCAACTGTTACCCACCACTCAGCCCGCGACCCACGGAACTACCACACCACAGGCGCGGTACTACCGCACGGGCCTGCGGTACTATCGCGGTGGACCGCGGTACTACCGTGGGCACGGCAGAGCCCAGACCTGAAGAAAGGAGCACGGACAGGGCGCGGTAGATCCGCAGGTGCGGTACTACCGGGGCCCCATACGGTACTACCGCAGGACAGTCGCAGGCCAGGCCCGGTAGGCACAGATGTAAAAAATTACATCCGTGACTACCTCCGCTGAGAAATTGTCGTGCGAAAATCCGACACGGAACTACCGCAACCAAGGGCGCGGTACTACCGTGATGGGTGCGGATGTAAAAAATTACATCCGCCCTTACTTCCGCTCCTGCTACTGTACCTGGGTAGGCACCACGGTACTACCATGCGGCAGCATGGTACTACCACGTAGAGCGCGGATGTAAAAAATTACATCCGCACCTACTACCGCTTGAGTAGTGGCGCCAGTCCAGAGCTCACGGTACTACTGTTCTGAGGAGCAGTACTACCGTGGGAGCACACGGTACTACCGTGCCGGAGCCCGGTACTACCGCTGGCTCCTGCGGTGTACCGCTCTGAAGAGCAGTACTACTGCTAGCCTGAGAAGAGCAACACGGAGACCTTCATTTCGCAGAGACAAGGTTAGATGGAGGAACACTCCAAAGAGCTCGAGGAAAGGCGGTGCAAAGGAAATGTGTACGTGATATTCCACCCAAACCTTCCCAAAGCGGACCCCCTCTTGATAGTACGGCTTTGCTATGACTCAACTCCATCGAACCGAACCATAGAGAAACGCCGTCTTCAACAATCTTCGAGGGGCATTAAATCGTCTTGTGTTTTGTCGTGATATATCTGTAAAGCTCAGTACACATGATTAGTCCGCAAAGGCATTGTTATCAATCACCAAAACTACTGAGGGACAAGAATGCCCTTACAACAGCGAACCCAAACTCCAGGTTTAAAGCAGAAGAGCAACTGTTCTTAGGTCAGATTCCATAGCTATGGTCCATACCCCTTTGCTGTTGCATCACTATATTTACTCATACCAACTACTTTCAAATTTGAAGGATCCAATTGAAACTCCCATGGTGCAACGGGTATGTTTTAAACCTATTTCTTTAACTGGATTGCAGTTCTAACTTCTTGCTCTATGTTGATTTGAGTTTCAGTTGTATAAACAGTTATGTTCTCATGTGATGCACATTACAAGTGTTGCCAGTGATGTGTAGTTTCTCACACTTATATTCTTTCTATGCTGCTGTGTCTTAAAAATATATGATTTGAACTGTGTCTCTATCTTGATTTGGCAACATAAACTAGAATGATATGGACAATACAGTGACTATAGTACATAGATATATGTTTGTTTCATGATGTTATCCTGTCCACCTAACTACTGAACCGGTTTACCAAAATGAGTTTTATACTACATGCTAAACCTGTGACGTGTTTGCTTATTTCTCTCATAGAATGCGAACAGAATTGGAGAAGAGCACCCCACTATGCACTGGTAGAGAAAGTAATGCAGATAAGCTCCAATATAGTGAGACAACCCTGTTGGTCTCCAAGAAAGATGATAAAACGATCTTATAGACAGTGAGACAACCCCACAGTCATGCGTTGATGTAGTGTTCGAGTTACTGGCCAGTACCGCTGGCACAAGCTCTTCGAACTTGCTGCCTGAATCACTTGTCTTCTTCAATCTCAGCTACAAGATGAAAGGCATCAGTCAGCTGTGTTGCGGCAAGAAGCCGAAGGACTGAGGAAGTCCTTGCAGAATTCAGATGCATACTTTCTGGTGCAACAACAAGTGCTGGAGGGTTTAAGCGCCAAACAAGAGAAAGTTAATAAGCTTGCTAAGCATCTTGCCAGCATTATGGGTACCTAGGATATTGTTTCTTGAGCTCTTCTGAAGTGGTTTCAGTTCTGGACTTGTTTTGCTGCAGCATTTATTTGCACTGGTTGCCAACTTTGACAACCAGTGTATGTGATATGCTGCTTTGTTCCCTATATTTGCACTGGTGATGAACTTTGATGCCCAGTGGATGTAATATGTGTAATAGTCATGATATTGTAGCGTAAGTTGCTTGCTTATTTATTTCCTTGTTGTCTTGTTTATTTGTTTGCTTGTAGTTAGTGCATATCTTTTTCCATGGTTTGCTAGTGGCCGCAATAACCTATTTTTTAAAACTAGGCCACAATAACCATGGGCTACATATTTACTGTAGTGACCCTGGGCCACCTACGGGCCGTAGAAATAGTGGGCCTTCCACAGGCCATATAAACAATGGGCCTTCTACGGGCCATAGAAACAATGGGCCTTCTATGGGCCATATCATCAATGGGCCTTCTACGGGCCGTATGACCGATTAGCCAAACATGGGCCAATAACAAACCACATTATGGGTAGTAAACGGGCTAGAGTTGGAATCATCCGTTCATGGGCCGACCATAATGGGTCGTCGTTAATCGATCGTATTTGATGACGCTATGAAAAAAATCCAACGGATTAATGAGCCACAAACGGGCCGACTGTAACCACGGGCCGAATTTGGCCCACAAGCAGAAAGGGACAGTAACGAGTCATAAGTAACCGAATGCTAGAAATGAGCCCAAGAATAAATGGGCCTTGAGAAGGCCGAAAGATAATATGGGACGTTAATGGGTACAAAGTGATACACTGTTCATTATGGGCTAGTTTCACCACATGCTGTTAATGGGCCAAGAGTTACAAAGGGCCTCATATGGGCCAAAAGACGTTGTGGGCCATACATGGGACGGAAGTAAAAACGGGCCGGAATTGTATTGGACGGCCCAGATGATGCTACTGGGCCTAATTCGGATAGGCTTTAATGGGCCCTGGGTTAGCGGGCTATAAATGGGCTATATGCGAACATGCCATTAACATGCTTTCCGTGGACCAGCCCGCTACCTTTTGACCAACTCAAACGGGCCGACCTTTTCCCAGGAATGGGCCTCTGTTGGGCCATGCCACGTGTCGACGTATCATAGGCGCCTTCGGTCCAATGAGTGGATGAAATCTGTCCCAACGATGAGCTGACACGTGGTTCCTCCGGCCAATGAGAAATTTACACATGGAAAATCCCATTGGTCGTTGCTATTAGCGGGTTATCGGATCCAAAACCGGACCCGATAGCTTAACGGTGACCCGTTACGGTGGATGCCACGTGTCGGTCACCCTTGAGGAAAGCACTTTCATGACGCGCGATTTATAGTCATGGAAGTGGACACTTCCGTGATGATAATTTTGGTAATGTCATGGAACACTTCTACGACAACACAGGTATGACTATCTTGATTCTGACATAAAATCGTCATGGATGTACATGCATGACAAAAAAGTGACCTACTGTGACAAACATGTATCATCACGGAAGTGTATTCTTTGTGTAAACTTTGCATATTATGAGAGAAAGGGCATTAGAATTACTCCATAAAGCATTATACATAAAAATATTATAAATAACAGTAGGAAATCATGATGCAAAATGGACGTATCAACTCCCCAAGCTTAGACCTCGCTTGTCCTCAAGCAAAAGCCGATATCGGAAAAAATGTCCACATGGTTTGAGAGAGAGAGGTGTCGATAAAAACAAAATACGGACATAGCAGCATCATGCTTATTATCATAATAGCAACAAACTTTATCATATAACTTTACCATATAACTTTTATCATATAACTTCTCATGAACAAGTAACAATTCATCACAACATCGAAGTATAAAGCATAAACCTTATTGAAAACTGACAAACTATGTTCTCAGTCAACTGTGCAACTACAATTCATCGTATTTTCAGGAAGGGTCTCGTATCGGAGCCTTTTGGCAAGTCCACATACTCAACCATCTTTTTGTCTTCTATGATTGCTAACACTCACAGCATACCTATGAGCAAAAAGTTTCAACCGGACACATAGGAAGATAGGGGCTTATAGTTTTGCCTCCCAACGTATTCACCTCGAGGGTGACGTCAACAATAATAACTCATGCTCACTCATATCCAACTTAATATGTGTGCCTAGATATTTCCTCACCACATGATGCTTTCAAAAAGATAAAATAAAAAGGAATGGGGAAGAATACTTTGACTCGTGCATAAAAGTAAATACATAAAAGTAAAAGATGGACCCTTCATAGAGGGAAGCAGAGGTTGTCATGCGCTTTTTTGTTGTATGCCAAATCCCTTAATACAAAAGAACGTCATGTTATGTTGCCCCTTATGATAGCAACCTTTATTATGCAGTCCGTTGCTTTTATTACTTTGCCATCACAAGTTTGTACAACGCTCAATTTCTTACACTAAATGATCAAACATGTTTAGAAGCAATTTTTATTGCCTTATTGCACCGATGAAAACTTACTTGAAGGATCTTACTCAATCCATAGGTAGGTATGGTAGACTCTCAAAACATTGATTTGGGCTTAAGGTTTTGGATGCACAAGTAGTATCTCTACTTAGTGCGGAATGTTTGGCTAGCAAAGATATTGAGCAAGCACCACATGTTGAAGGATCTAGGACAATATAACCACTACTGCAGGATACTGCTAACATGACACTACGACCAGAGACCCTTTGAGAAACTGTATGCGATGCAATAATCACAAACGGTGGTGTAAGAAAACTGTAAAAATGTGCAAAACATTTGCGATGACGGATACATCAAACATGGATCAGATTTTAGTTGCGTGTGCGATGCAGGGCATACGATTCAGTTTAATGAACTATTTGCGACGAGGAGGAACAAAAGAAACGGGCAGCCAGATGAAGGTGTGTGCGATATACAACATACGGTTCATTCGGATGAACTGTTTGTGATTAGGCAACACAAAAGAAATGGTCAGGCAGATCAAGGTGTGTGCGATATACGGCATGCGGTTCACTTGGATGAACTGTTTGCGTTGAGACAAGAGAACCGAAACGCTTCAATATAACAAGATGTGTTTGATACGCGGCAAACAGGTCTGTAATCAGAAATGTGTGCGAAGAGCGATAATAACACAGACGATTGCTTCTAATAAGACGTATGTGATATGCTCTGTCTACACAACATGTATTTGCCATTGGGGGACGGGCGGTCATCCGGATATGCCATAAGGATGCGAAGAGGCATCCTATATCAGCAAGGACTAGCTGTTCCACCAGTAGCTCATCTAAGAGAACTCTCAAGTTAAGTGTGCTCAGGCTGGAGCAGCATCATATGGGTGACTGGATGGGAAGTTATATTGATGTTAAATTAACTGATAGTGTCGGAGTAATGGGCCACGGGTAGGCTCACCTGAGTCACTGGATTTATCAAGACTTTGGGCCAGCTCCGCCTAGCTGGGCCCCAAGCTGAAGCTCCGCCCTCTGGGGCCGGCTGGCTCAGCGGCCGGCTGCCAGAGGGCGGCCGACCCAAGACTACAACGCTCCGAGTGATCGGCTCCTGGAGGCCGCCCTCCAGAGAGGGCGGCAACAGGCAGGCGGCCACCTCACGACTACGGGGCGATCGAGCTCCCATCGAGAGTACAAGTCAAAGCATGGCTACAGTGAAGCACGTCGCCTCCCACGCTCGAGACGGGCGTGGCTACAGTGCTCCGTAAAGACGGAGATCTCCGCACGACGGAGCACTATGCCGTATCTACCCTGATGTTGCTCCGGGCAGGCGGAGCCCCGGTCCCCACGACGGCTTGTCAGTACGGCGTGCCAGAGGCGGGCCCTATCGGGTAGTGACCCCAAGGAAGACGACGGAAGCTCAACTAGGCGGATTAGAGAGGGGCTGGCCTCCAGGTGGCGGCCGTCCCTTGTCCCGAGGTGAGCACACCATTAAGCTAATAAGACCAGGTGTGGCTATAGTGTCCTCCCACCAGGCGGCGGGACTGTAGCCATGCTAAGATGACCAAGCCCCCGTCACTAAAGACACGGCTACAGTGAGCAGCCACCAACTAGTCGGCAGGGCCCACCAGGCGGCGGGCCCCAGCGGTCGGCGGAGAAGCCGGAGGTTGGAGACACTGACAGCCGGGCCTAGCAGCCGGCCATATTACCATTGTACCCCTGGGGGGTAGGCCTATATAAACCCGCCAGGCCACCCATGCAAAGGGTTCCCACTCCATTAGAACTAGCCACCCCCCTAGAGCAGGAGGAGAGCTAGCCTTGCCTCCTTCTACCTCTAGCGCATAGCTCGAGGAGCACCATTGTATCACTTGTGCCTTAGTGATCATGCCGAGACCCCGCAGAGAAGGACTAGGGGTGTTATCTCCTAGGAGAGCCCCGAACCTGGGTAAAGTACGTCGGCGTTCGTGTCTACGCCTTACCCCGCTTCCAGGCACCGGCGACGTTCTACTCGCTCCCACCATGATAAGCCATCCATTGGCATATGTCGCACCCAACCCCGACATTTGGCGCCCACCGTGGGGCGAGGTGCACCGTCTCCCGGAGATCTGCTCTGGACGGGAACCCTGTTCCTTCCTGGCGAGCGAAGCCAACCCAGCACGCCAGACAGCGCCAGCCTTGACGCGCTGCACGGCGCAGAGATCGCCTGCGCGGTGAGCGGCCTCGCTGACCTCGCCGGCGAGATCGACCTCTCCGATGAGCCGGCCTCCGACGCGGGCACAAGCTTCCCTGAGAGCCTCCTCGTCAGCCTCCTCGACCAGCTCCATGTCGCCAGCGAGCCTGCTGTGGACCTGGAGTCCGTCGGCTCGACCGATCCAATGATCGTCGACTCTGACACGGCGTCGCTCGACGCGTTCCCCACCAACGTGGTGGTCTACGATGAGCCACCTCCTCGCGAGTACAGCGGCGGGAGCACCGTCACGGAGGTACTCGTCATCAACAATGAAGAGCACTCGGACAGGCGTGCTCAAGATCCCCTCGACGCCACTCTGCGCGACCTCACGGCGCCCATTCCCGAGGGCGCGGATGCTGAGGCGCTGGAGGCACGCCGCCTCCAGCTTCTCAAAAATGCTGGCCGCCTGGCCAGCATGCGCCGGCTTTCGGACGCCGATCGGCACGAGATGGACCGGGCCGTAGGCGACACGCCGGCTCCTGAGGGGCCTAGCCGTCTCGGCACAGTTCGACAGCGTGGCGCGACCATCGCCAGCATGTTTGGGGCAGAGCGCCCCGTCTACGCCACGCCTGCGGAAAACATCCGGGCCGCCCAGGCGGTAACGGATGAGCTGGAGAAATGCAACGGCGACGAGCGCCGCCACATGACGGAGTGAGTCCAGCAGCTCCTAGACGCGTCTGCCGCGTAGCACGAGGCTGCCTGCCGTGCCGAAGCCCCACCCGGACGAAACAATGAGCCGCCGCCACACCGAGATCATGGGGCGACCTCCCGGACGCCGACTGGTGGCGCCCGCGGAGGAAAGGGCAATGAGCCGGCTGCGAGCCACAGTCGGACACGCCTCTCCATCGAGCGGGACGAGGACGGCCGCCCTCATGCAGTAGAGCAGCGAGGCGACCTGCCGCCTCCCCCGCCTCGTGGAGCGAGATACCCCACTTCGCCTCCTGTCACGCATCCGACACTCGGCGACCGCCTTGGCTGTCGAGAGGGAGTTGGAGAGAATGATGCTCGCCATCGGATCGATCGTCTCAACCGATCCCTGGCGCTTGAAGAAGAAGATGCGTTGGGCCCGCCCTGTTTCGACCCCCGAATCCGAGATGAGCCCTTCCTTAAGGGGTTCACCCTCCCGCGAGACACGCCCAAGTACACCGGCTCCGTGAAGCCGGAGGACTGTCTGGTCGACTACTCCACGACCGTCAGTATAGCAAACGGCAATAAGCGCGTTGCCGTGAAGTACGTCCCGCTCATGCTTCAGGGCACTGCCCGGACATGGCTCAATAGCCTGAAGCCCCGCAGCATCAATAGCTGGGTTGATTTCACCGAGGTCTTCATCCGCAACTTCACCAGCACCTACAAGCGGGCTCCCAAGCCCTGACAGCTCTCCTTGTGCATCCAAGGGCCCACGTAGTCAACTCGCGACTACCTCACGCGCTGGACCGAGCTACGCAATTCCTGCGAAGGCGTGCACGAGGTGTAGGCGATCGAGTACTTCACGGTCGGGTGCCGAGAGGGCACCCTCCTCAAGCACCGACTCCTCTGCGACGAGCCCGAGACCCTCGATGAGCTGCTGGTCATCGCCGACAAGCATGCCACGGCCGACTCCTCCATGAAGGAGGAAATCCTGGTTGATGCGTCCGGCAAGGTGGCCCCTCAGGCACCTCGGACTCCGGCTGGTGACACCAGTCGGCGACAGCAACCAGGTGATAACAAGCGGAAGGCCACCTAGCCGGCTTCCACCAGCCGGCAGGTGGCGACGGTCGAGGATCAGCAGCCAGAAGGGCAGCCGCCCCCCAAGCGACAGAAGGGCGGTAAGACCAATTGGTTGCCTGCTTTCTCTTACGAGCAAACCTTGGATGCACCCTGCAAGTTCCATAGCGGCGCGAAGCCCTCCAATCACACCACTCGGAAGTGTCACTGGCTCACTAGAATTGCCAAGGGAGATGGACTCCTGCCTCCTCCGCCTGCCGGACCGCCGCCTCCTCAGCCCCAGCAGCCGGCGGCCCGACCAGTCGGCGCCATACAAGACGAGTACCCGGAGGAGCACGGAGCCTATGTTGTGTTTACCAGCGTGGCCGATGACAGGCACAGCAGACGACAACAACAACAAGAAGTGCAGGCAGTGGCCTCCAATACTCCAGAGTTCATGCATTGCTCCGAGAAGCCTATCAGTTGGAGCAGGGCCGACCACCCGGAAGTGATGCCTTCCCCCGGTTCGTATGCCCTAGTCCTAGAAGATACCCTTGCAACGGAGAGGTGAGCAGCCCGTTTTTCCAGAGTCTTGATAGATGGCGGCAGCAGCATCAATATCCTATACCGTGACACGATGGAGAAGTTGGGAATCAAGTAGAAGCAGCTCGTCCGCAGTCGGACTGTATTCCATGGTATAGTCCTTGGCGTTTCTTGCTCACCAATTGGCAAAACCCAGATTGATGTCCTCTTCGGAGACAAGAATCACTTTCTCCGAGAGTCAGTCTGGTTTGAAGTGGTGGACCTTGAGAGCCCCTGCCATGCACTGCTAGGCCGGCCTGCTCTGGCCAAATTCATGGCAGTCCCCCACTACGCCTACCTCAAGATGAAGATGCCGAGTACCAAGGGAATCCTGACAGTAGTCGGAGACTACAAGAAGTCGGTCACTTGCGCTGCAGATAGTAGCCGGCTGGCCGAGTCCCTCGTGATTGCTGCCGAGAAGCGGCTCCTTGATCGGGTGGTGGCGTTGGCAGGCAAGAAGCCGGAAATGTCACCCACCCCCCAGGAGTCGGAGGTTGAGGGCTCGTTCAAGCCGGCCAAGGAAACAAAGAAAATACCCTTGGACCCGGAGCACCCGGAGAGGCACGCTGTCGTAGGCACATGCCTTGACAGCAAATAGGAAAGCGAGCTCATCGATTTCCTCTGTGAGAATCGGGACATCTTTGCATGGTCTCCCAAAGACATGCCGGGTGTTCCGACGGATTTCGCCGAGCACAAGCTACATGTCCGACCTGACGTCAAGTCGGTCAGGCAGCCCTTGCGCCGCCTATCAGAAGGGAAGAGAAGAGTTGTCGGAGAAGAGATAGCCCGACTCCTAGCAGCCGGATTCATCATGGAAGTATTCTTTCCAGAGTGGCTGGCCAACCCAGTCCTAGTGTTGAAAAAGAACAAGCAGTGGCGCATGTGCATTGACTACACCAGCCTCAACAAAGCCTGCCCCAATGATCCCTTTGCTCTGCCGAGGATTGATCAAGTAATAGACTCCACAGCCGGATGCGAGCTGTTGAGTTTCTTGGATGCATACTCCAGGTATCACCAGATAAAACTGAACCCGGCCGACAGGCTGAAGACTGCCTTCATCACGCCATTTGGAGCCTTCTGCTACCTGACCATGACGTTTGTCTTGAGAAACGCCGGCGCCACGTTCCAACGTTGCATGCAAAAGTGCCTCCTCAAGCAGCTCGGCAGAAATGCCCATGTATATGTGGATGATGTGGTGGTGAAGACGGAGAAGCGTGGCACGCTGCTGGAGGACCTCAAGGAGACCTTTGAGAACCTGCGCCAATTCCAGATCAAGCTCAACCCGGAGAAATGTGTCTTTGGAGTACCAGCCGGCCAGCTCCTCGGTTTCCTAGTCTCAGAGCGCGGCATAGACTGCAAGCCCGTGAAGATCAAGGCAATTAATATGATGAAAGTGCCCACCCGACTGCTGGACGTGCAGAAATTCACCGGCTGCTTGGCGTGAGTCAGCCGTTTCATCAGTCGGCTGGGCAAGAAGGCCCTTCCCTTATACCAACTCATGAAGAAGACCTCTTTTTTCGAGTGGAATGACAAGGAGGACGAAGCATTTCTCCAACTCAAGAAGATGTTGGCAACCTCGCCTGTCCTGGCGGCTCCGACTGAGAAGGAGACCATGCTCCTCTACATTGCAGCCACCAGTCGGGTTGTCAGCATAGTCATGGTAGTAGAGCGCAAGGAGAAGGACAAAGCATTGCCGATCCAGAGACCGGTGTATTACTTGAGCGAAGTATTGTCCGCCTCCAAGCAAAACTACCCCCACTACCAGAAGATGTGTTACGGTGTGCACTTTGCCGCCAAGAAGCTGAAGCCCTACTTTCAAGAGCACCCAATAACCATTGTCTGCACAGCTCCACTTGCTGAGATCATTGGGAGTCGAGATGCTTCTGGCCGAGTGGCCAAGTGGGCTATTGATCTGGCCCCTTACACCGTCTACTACCAACCTCGCACCGCCATCAAATCACAAGTGTTGGCCGACTTCCTCGTCGATTGGGCCAAGACCCAATATTTGCCGCCTGCACCAGACTCCACTCATTGGCGGATGCATTTCGATGGTTCAAAAATGCGCACTGGCCTGAGAGCCAGCGTCGTCCTCACCTCTCCCAAAGGAGACAAGCTCAAATACGTGTTGCAAGTCCACTTCACTGCCTCCAACAACGTAGCAGAATATGAGGCACTCATACACGGGCTCCGGCTTGCCAAGGAACTCGGCATTCGCCGGATCCTGTGTTATGGTGACTCCGACTTGGTGGTCCAGAAGTCATCAGGCGACTGGGACACCAAGGATGCAAACATGGCAAGCTACCATTTCCTCGTGCAGCAACTCATCGGATACTTTGATGGGTGCGAGTTCCTTCACGTGCCAAGAAATGACAACGAGCAAGCAGATGCTCTGGCACGGATTGGCTCCACCCGACAAGCAATACCAGCCGGCGTCATCCTACACCGCCTTCTGAAGCCGTCTGTCAAGCCGTCTCCTGATTCAGACTACATCTTTGTGCCGCCCCCCTCAAAGCAGTCGGATCCGACTTGGCGATCCCAAAGGCCAGCACAGGGATTTCGACAGGCGGCCCAGGGACTGCTACAGCCGCGCCCGGCCCAGGGACTTCAGAACCCGGCCCGGGGACTTCAGCAGTCGGCCCGGGGACTTCTCCAACAGAGCAGGCGGAAGCAGCTGCCAACATGCCGCCTCCCAGCCCAGCCACCCTCATTTAAGTTGCAGTAGTCGCAGTCGAAGAAATTGTGGCGCCCTCATGGGCCCAGCCAATCCTCAAGTTCTTGGTGAATAAAGAGCTGCCAACCGATGAAGTCTCAGCCCGAAAAGTGTAGAGGCGAGCTGCAGCTTACACCATAGTCAACAGAGAGCTGGTGCGATGAAGCATAACAGGGGTTTATCAGCGGTGTGTGGAGTCGGACCAAGGCCAAGCAATACTCAGAGATATCCACCAGGGCGAGTGTGGCCACCACGCGGCTTCAAGATCACTTGTGGCCAAGGCTTTCCGCCACGAGTTCTTCTGGCCGACCGCCCTGGAAGAGGCCAAAGAGCTAGTTCAGAAGTGTCAAGGGTGCCAGAGGTTCCGCTCCAAGCCACACCTGCCGGCTTTTGCACTCAAGACCATTCCCATAGCCTGGCCCTTTGCTGTATGGGGACTGGATATGGTGGGACCATTCAAGACGGCCCGCGGTGGCATGAGTCACTTGCTTGTTGCTGTGGACAAGTTTACCAAGTGGATAGAGGCAAAACCAATCAAGAAGCTGAATGGGCCGACTGCCGGGACTTTCATCGCCGACATCACCACGCGATATGGCATCCCACACAGCATCATCACCGACAACGGCACCAACTTCGCCAAGGGAGCCTTGGCTCGTTTCTGTGCAACACAGGGCATCCGCCTGGACTTAGCGTCCGTTGCCCACCCACAGTCAAACGGCCAAGTGGAGCGTGCAAACGGCCTCATTTTGTCCGGCCTCAAGCCCCGACTGGTCGAGCCTCTGGAGCGTTCGGCCGGCTGCTGGCTCGATGAGCTGCCAGCCATCCTCTGGAGCCTGCGCACAACTCCAAACAAGTCAACAGGCTTCACGCCCTTCTTCCTCGCCTATGGTGCCGAAGCCGTCATCCCGACGGATATTGAGTTTGACTCCCCAAGAGTCACCATGTACACCTAGGCGGACGCCAAGGAGGCACGAGAAGACAGCGTCGACTTGCTGGAGGAAGCCCGGCTGTTGGCACTCAGCCGGTCGGCCATCTACCAGCAGAGTCTGCGCCGATACTACAACCGCAAGGTGAAGCCAAGGTCCTTCCTGGAGGGAGGCCTTATGCTCCGGCTGATCCAGCGAATAGCTGGACAACACAAGCTCTCGGCACCTTGGGAAGTCCCTTTTATCATCAGTAAGGTGTTGGGCAATGATGCCTACTATCTGATTGATGCCCAAAAGCCCAGACCGCGCAAGAGGGATGATTCAGGCAAAGAGACGGAGATGCCATGGAACGCAAACCTCCTCCGAAGGTTTTACAGTTGAAAGCAGTATGTATCACGCTACCTTTTGTACTATGTATAAAGACTCCGGGTCCCCCGAGAAGAGCTTGGGGACTGCCCTCTTTTACCTATATGATAAGTGTCATGCCCATAAGAATGTATAGTCTATCTTTTCCGCCTGGCACCGGGTTCGACCAGTCGGCCCGGAGCCTCGCCGCCTTCTACAATATGCCGCCTCCTGCAGCCGGACAAGTAGTGTACCGGCACCAAAAACTTCCTTTGTCAGAAGCCACAGCTCGCAGAGCGACTGCATGGCGGGCAAAGGTTGCAAAGAAGTGCCCCACACGAAAGAACAACGAAGGAAGAAAACACATATAGTAGAGGGCGGCATCGCACCTAGCCGTCTGGCTGCTTGGCAGCCAGACGACCGGCCTCCGCCTCTATTACCAAAAAACTCCGAATGGCTAAGTCCTAGCCCCCCTCACAAACGGCTAGAGCGCTCAAATCAGCCACGGTCCGCAGAGCGGCCGCCCGGCTGGTGAAAGAAAAGCCAAAGGGTTGGCGGCAAAGGAAAAAAGCCAAGGAGAAAAAGGGAAAAAGACTGGAGGTCGGCACAGCAAGCATAAGCAATGATAAATATTTACATGGATAAAGGCCTCTGGCCAGCATTCAAACAGAGTTTTGATATACACTCCGAGGGTGGAATTGCGCGAATTTAACAAAATGTTCAGAATGGCAAGCAAAAAGCAGATAAAACCCTAAGGACCAGCAGAAGACTCTGGCTGGGCGGTGTCGGTTGGCACAACGGAAGGCTCTGGCTGGGCGGTGCTGGCTGGCACGGCAGAAGGATCCGACTGGATGGTGCCGGATGGCGTGGCCAATGACTCTGGCTGGACGCTGGAGTCGGCTGCACCACCTGGCGCAGTAGGAGGCTCCGTCTGGACAGAAGGATCGCCAGCAGCAGGCGGGGCGGCGGAGGACTGGAGGACGGAGTCGGTGGCATCCGTCAGAGGAACAAGTGGCTGGTCGGTCCCCGCCTGGCCACCTCCAGTAGTGGGCGGCACCTTGGCTCGTGGCTTGTTGCTTGAGGCCCTGTCGGGCTGGGGCTGACCGTCCGCCCCGACCTCCGGCATGTCGACGTCGCTCTCCTCGTCTTCCTCCTCCTCCTCCTCTCCGTCCTCCTCCCCGTATTCCCCTTCGTCGCTCGAGTCGATGACTTCAACTGAATCCTCGCTGTCCTCCGGGTTTAACCCGAGCCACTCGTGCGGAGCTTCACCGCCTTCCTCGACCACCTCCGGGACAAAGATAATGGTGTCGGTGAAGTCGGCGATCGCCACCGCCCTGTTGACAAGCTCAGCTTCCACCGCCGCAATATCCTCCTGCGCCTCTAGTCGGAACGTGGCTAACTGGGCTAGATCTAGCCCAGGGTACCACGCCTTGATGAATTCCAAGGCCCGGCGCGCCCCTGCCCAGGCTACTGAGCCTTTCCAGGCTTCCAGGCGGCCGACCGCCACCTCCAGCCAGTCGGCAGTCCGACTTGGGGTGTGCGGAGCCGGCAAGCCTGGCCAGAGGGTGGAGACCGCCTGGGCTCCGACGTGCTGGAGGCGGCGCAGCAAGCGGTGAGCAGGCCGAAGCCGGGCCTGAATGCTGAGGACCTGTTCGTCAAGAGTCCGCGGGGCATCAGCGGTGATCTGCGCACCCTCCGCCCTTCGCTCCTCGCGCTGGGCCTCGATCATTTGGATCGCGACCACATAATGGCCCGGGAAGAAGTCTGTCCGGGCGGAAGAAGAAAAAGGCCAAGGCTATAAGCAAAGGCTGACAGCTCAAAACAAGAAACCAAGAAAATAAGGCTTGCCATCGACCAAGTCTTCGATGCTGCTGAAGCAGACCGTCACCTGGACCTCCTTGTCGGTCCAGGCGGAGCGCTCGACCTCAAACTCGGTGAGGAGGCTGGTCTCCGTCTTCTCCGCCTTTAGCTGGGCCGCCTTGAGGGTTTTCGCCTGCTCGGCAAGTTGGGTGACCAGGCGGTCCCGCTCCTCCGCCAGCTTGCTACACTCCGCCTCCTTGCCATGCAGGGCGGTGTTGGCTTCGCCCAGCTGCTGCTGTAGGGCGGCGTTGGCTTCTGAAGAAAGAAAGAGAAGGAAAAAGCATCAGTCAAGTGGACAAACAAAGGAAAGAAACAACCGAGGAGATTCGGCCCGACTGCTCAGCAGTTGGCCCGAACCTCGGGGACTACAGCCCGCGGGTGCGCCAGCGCGCCCCCGCGGAAAACAAGTAGTTGGCAAAGGAAAGAAACAACTAAGAAGATTCGGCCCGACTGCTTTGCAGTCGGCCCAAAGCTCGGGGACTACAGCCCACGGGTGCGCCAGCGCGCCCCCGCGAAGAAGGAAGACGGAAACTTATGCCGGCTCTCGGCCAGATGGGTCGTCTATGCCTCCAGCTCCGGAACCTTGGAGTTGTAGGCGGTTGCGCGGAGGTTCCGATAGTCCTGCAGAAGATACATCAAATGAAGTCAGCAGTCGACAGTCGCAAGATGAAGTTCCGACCCGCCTGCTCAGCAGCCGACCCAGAACTTGGGGACTACACCCAGTGGGTGCGCTTGCACGCCCCCACGAGAGAAGCAAAAAGGAACATTCGAAGAAGAAAGCCAAGGACAACTTACGCGGATGGCAGTGCGCGACTCCAAGTAGGCCTCGTTGCAGTGCCTAAGGGCCTCCCCCTCTGCTCGGAGCTTGGTCTGCACGTCAAGAGACGCCTGGTTCAGGGCACCAGTCCCGCCCCCGTGTATCCAACGTACGGGTGCGGCGTTGGTCGCCTCGGTATCAGGGGCCGACGAGCTTGCGGTGCCGGTCGCCTGCGGCCGCGGTGCTGAGGCCGCCTTCTCCAGACGACGGCACATGGGTAGGCGGATCATAGGGATCAGGTCCGTCACCACCGTACTTACGACCGGCGGCGCCACCAGCTGCTCATCCCGCGGCTCGCTGGCTGGCGGGGTAGGCGGGGGCGGGGGTGGTGGCACGAAGACGTCCGGCATGGCTACGTCCCCACCCTCCCGCTCCCGGATCGGATAGTCGCCGCCGGCTCCTCCGGCCGTCGCCTCAAATTCAGGCGGAGGCGGCGCGGTGTTCAGGAGCGCCACAAGCAGCGGCTCTTGGCGGCGTGCGGCCTCCGCAAGCTGCTCCTTCTCCACGGCCTGGGCTTCTGCCTGCGCCAGCGCCCTCTCAACGGACGCGGCGGACAAGGCCGCCTGCTCCCTGGCTAGGCGGTTGGCCTCTTCTTCGCGCGCCTCTCGCGCGTTCCGCTCTGTCGCCTCCCAGAGGTCGGCGGCCAGGTCGATGTGCCGACTGGTTGAGGAGGTCGTTGCCGACCTGAGGACCGAGGCGGCGCCCGACTTCTCGAGGGTCAGCGGGGCCCTGAAATAAGAAGACAAGTCGGAAGGCTTTCACGCCAGAATGACGAAAATACAAGGGGTTAGGGAAGGATACTTACGCCGACACCATAACAGGCACCTTCGGCTGCCTCTGATACTGGGCTGCCTTCGCTGCGGTTTCTTTCTGCCTGGTCACCGCAGCTGGGTTCTTGGGCTTCTTCGGAGCGCTGCCGAACAGGGTCGCGCCCTGTTTCCGCTTGCGCTTGCCGCCTTGAGCGGGTCCAGAAGAGGGGCCATCGCTGGTAGTGGCGGAGCTCCGGGCAGAGCGCGGTTCGTCTTAATCTTCGTTGTCGTCAGGCCAAGCCTCCACGCCGCCGCCTCCCTCGGAGCCGCCTGCTCCACTACCGCCGTCCATTCTGCCACCATCGCCTGTCGCGTCGTCAACCAGGGCGGCTGTCCCCAAGTCGGGGTCGTCCAAATCGCTCTCCGCCCTGTCCGCCTGGAAGGCATCACCCGGCCCCAGGAGGACGGCCGTCGCCTCGGACATATAAATCTGCAACCAAGAAAGGGCGGCGTCATAAAGAGAAACAAAGCTGAAGGAAACAGTTCCAAAGACCAAAAACAAAGAGACTTACAGCAGGAGGCGGGTTGTGGCGGGAGTATGGCCGCTTCTCGTACCGCCACTCCTTCTCCGACATCTTGAGGTCGGAGATCTCGTTTCCCATCTGCGAAATTTCAGCAGGCGGCATCCCCTTCGTGCACAGCCGGCACGGATTACGGTGTCCGCCCATCCGGAAGATCGGATGAGGGTGGCTCTGGAGCGGGAGGACCCGGCCCTCAACGAAGGCGACGAGGAGGTCGGAGGCCACGAGGCCCTCCGCCTCCTGGAGCACTCGGAGTCTGCCGATGGCGGCTGCCACGTTCGCCGACACCGGCTTCGGTTTGTACTTCCAGGAAGTGCGAGCTCTGGTGGGTGGGGGGCGGCCTCGTAGGCCGGCAGGTTGAGGAAGTCGGCAGTCGGGTCCACATTCTCGACGTAGAAATAAGACTGCTGCCACATCTTCACCGACTGCGCCTGCTTGATGATGGGGAAGGCGTTCCGCTTCACCGACCGGCGCACAACAACGAAGCCCCCGCACTCGGCCGCCGTCTCCTTCACGGAGGTGCCGAGATTTCCATAAAAGAATGCTCCCCACAGCTCGATTGTGGGGAGGATGCCGAGGTAGCCCTCGCACGCCGTGACGAAGGCGGAAAGCAGAGTCACGGCGTTGGGCGTGAGGTGATGAGGTTGAAGATTGTAAAAGTTGAGAAAGGAGCGGAAGAAGTCGCTCGCTGGGAGGCCGAAGCCACGCAGGAAATGCGAGCGGAAGATGACCCACTCGCCTTCCTGCGGCACCGGCGAGATCTCCGTCTCCGGCGGCACCCGCGCCTTGATGAAGGCCATGCTGGGCATCCGGCGCATGTCACGGAGGAAGGAGATGTGATCCTCGATCACAGTCGATCCATCCCAGTCGCCCATGGCTCCGGCTGGCGGCACAGAGAGGAGAAACGCGCCGGTGGTGGGCAACGGCGGCGGCGTTACGGCAGCAGCAGCAGCGGAGGATGAGAAGAGGAAGAAGAAGAGTGGGAGGGGGCGCGAGAGCTTTGCCGCACCTTCCTTCCTTCCTACTTATAGCGCCTGGGCTGTGAAGCCGAGGGGACGGGACGTGGGGTCGTGGGATTAACTGCGCCCACGTCCCCCCGACCCCCGTTTCCCACGCGCATTTACCACATCGTAAATGATCGTGGGAAAGGCAACCGTCCCCTTCGACACAATGGATCCGCCCGGTTGCTGAGGCACTATAGTGGCGGGCCCGGCCCTATGTCACGTCCCGTCTGAAACGTGGGGTGGCAGGCTGACCCGGCAGACGTGCGCCGCGTGGCGTGTCCGTGGCGGGCGGTGGCCTGGGAAGCTTAGCAGGCACGCCACCTATCTCCCGCCCTGAAGTTCAAAAACCAACATTGCGAACTGCGCCTGCTAGGCTGGCTGCACAGCAGACCGGCACCTTCCCGGAGCCCGGTGAGGAGGGAAGCCGCTGAGGCCTCGCAGCCCCTCGACCACGATGCCTCACCGGCTTCAGGGACTACTGTCGGAGTAATGGGCCATGCGTAGGCTCACCCGAGTCCCTGGATTTATCAAGACTTTGGGCCAGCTCTGCCTAGCTGGGCCCCAAGCTGAAGCTCCACCCTCTGGGGCCGGTTGGCTCAGCGGCCGGCTGCCAGAGGGCGGCCGACCCAAGACTACGACTCTCCGAGTGACCGGCTCCTGGCGGCTGCCCTCCAGAGAGGGCGGCAAAAGGCAGGCGGCCACCTCACGACTACGGGGCGGCTGAGCTCCCATCGAGAGTGCAAGTCGAAGCATGGCTACAGTGAAGCACGTCGCCTCCCACGCTCGAGACGGGTGTGGCTACAGTGCTCCATAAAGACGGAGATCTCCGCACGATGGAGCACTGTGCCATATCTACCCTGACGTTGCTCCGGGCAGGCGGAGCCCTGTTCCCCATGATGGCCTGTCGGTACGGCCCGCTAGAGGCGGGCCCTATCGGGCAGTGAACCCAAGGAAGACGGCGGAAGCTCAACCAGGCGGATTAGAGAGGGGCCGGCCTCCAGCAGGCAGCCATACCTTGTCCCGAGGCAAGCACGCCATTAAGCTGATAAGACCAGGTGTGGCTACAGTGTCCTCCCACCAGGTAGCGGGACTGTAGCCACGCTAAGATGACCAAGCCCCCGTCACTAACGACACGGCTACAATGAGCAGCCACCAACCAGTCGGCAGGGCCCACCAGGCGGCGGGCCCCAGCGATCGGCGGAGAAGCCGGAGGCTGGAGACACTGATAGCCGGGCCCAGCAGCCGGCCAAATTACCATTGTACCCCTGGGGGTAGGCCTATATAAACCCCCCAGGCCACCCATGCAAAGGGTTCCCACTCCATTAGAACTAGCCACCCCCCTAGAGCAGGAGGAGAGCTAGCCTTGCCTCCTTCTGCCTCTAGCGCACAGCTCGAGGAGCACCATTGTATCACTTGTGCCTTAGTGATCATGCGGAGACCCCGCAGAGCAGGACCAGGGGTGTTATCTCCTAGGAGAGCCCCGAACCTGGGTAAAGTACGTCGGCGTTCGTGTCTACGCCTTATCCCGCTTCCAGGCACTGGCGACGTTCTACTCGCTCCCACCATGATAAGCCATCCATTGGCATATGTCGCACCCAACCCCCGACAGATAGGATGGGTCATTTCGGTAATTTGACCAAAATGACCCATTCCCTCAGCTAATTTAACCTCGAGGTCCTTGTTTTTTATTTTTATTTTATTTTTTAACATATGTTAAATAAGGTCTACCTCATTACTTTTTGACAATGTGTATACGTGGCATACAGTTGACCCATCCGACATGTTTGTGATGGAATAAGCCGTATGTGTTGTGGGCAAATGCTTGCTAGTGTACAACCATTTGCGATTGATGAATTCATCACCGACGGGTTCCCTAGTGTGGTCCGTGTTCATCTCATCATCATCTACTTCTTGTGCTAGCTCGATGTTCCTTATATATGCTAAGTTTCCATTAATTGATGGCGTTCTATGAACACACCACCGTTTCCCGCCATTTCCTCACCTGTTTCACGCCACCCAGTGATATTGCACATAAACCTAGGCGCGACGCGATGCACGGAGGCAACAAGCACAGCCTGTAGCACATCCACCTTTTCGAAGCATGCCATGCACCAAAGCGTTGCCTCTGCCATCAACCTCGTCGACGAGGAAAACCAGAAGGCGCAACGGCCGGTCGAGGCGGCGGTGCTCCCCGGCAACGCGATGGACGACGCTGTGATGCGCGTCATCACCAGGGTTGAGCATACCTTTGGCGTATGGCGCTTTAGCACTGCAGATCAAGATAGGCATGTCAGCACCGAGAGGCTGCAACTCGCCGCACAACATGATTGATGGCGCATCACAGAGCAAGCTAGGCGCGTCCGCGCCGATAGGCTGCGGCTAGCCGCACGGCGAGATTGTCGGAGCACCGTAGAGCGAGAGGCGCGGCGTGCCGCACAGCAAGAGCAGATCCATCAGCACTAGCTTGCTGTCGACAGGGTGTCATAGCTGGGTACATGTCCCGTCAGTACCCCCATTCCTTGCCAGGAGTGGGCACAGGCCCTCTGCGCCGTACTTGCACCAGAGGCTGGCTACGCCATACTTGCACCGGACACCCGCTGTGCCGTTCGCATGGGTCACGTCGTTCGCCTTGTCCGCGCCTCGCTTGATGCCAACGCGCTGGTCGGTAGGCTCGACCGCCTCCTTGGCCCAGGTGTCCACCTGGGCGCAGTAGAGGAACATGGCTGTCGCATCCTCGAGGTGGTGATCTCCAATGAAATAGCCAACTTGGAGCTCGAGATCGCGCTCCAGATGTACCGCGAGCATGTCAACCGCTTGGACGAACGCTTGCACGTGTTCAAGGAGAGCCAAGAGCTACCGTAGGCAGGGGCTGCTGGTCATGGTCTCATGAACGCGTTTTATTTTGTTGAGTTGTTTCGACATGGATAGCTATGTATTCATAGCAATCATAATATTGCTCTGTTTCAATGTGTGTACTCCGTTTTCCGTTCTTATATGTTCTGTTTCAATGTGTGTTTATACGTTTTTCATTCTGTATATGTGGTTGATAACAGATAGATTCAAATTAGTATACAAAAAAAGATAGAAAATGGAATTCATAATATATATATAATATTAATTGTTCATTAGTTCATCACAAAATATATTATAATATCATCACATATACGTGATGATACTTAACTACTAGGTACAATGCATAAAATTAAAAACGAACAATACTAAAACTAATAATCCCTCCTGGGGCCATTATTCCGGCAGCCCCTCGCCAGCGGCTCCCTCTTGCACAACATCTTCCAAAAGCGGAGGCATTACTCTGCCTTCTTTGCTTCGCAGCGCTTGATGTGTCGATCTGCCTCTTGCAGGCAGACGCCCGCGAACGATCTTGCCATTTTGTTGGGCAACCACCAGAGCTCCTCATCGGTGGCACGCTGGAGCTTATTGGCTCCACGCAATGACGAGGCGCCTAGCGCCTCTGGCCTTCCTCGTGAACTACCCGTCTTCGTACACCTCCTCCGCACAATGACGCGCCCACCCCCAAACCTCCGCCGCCTCCTTTTTCCAGGCGGCATCACGGGCTTCATAGGCCGCCTGGTACCTGGCATCCTCCTACGCTATCTCCTTCTTGAAAGCCACTTGCTTGGCTTTCTCAGCCAGCATCAACAACTTCCAAAGACAAAGATCGTAGTGGCCACAAAACCAATTCAAAGTTGGGGAGTCCGGCGCAACCTCGTCCGGCGGCGCATAGGTGTCTTCATCGCTGCTCTTCGAGTGAGCGTCCTTGGGGGGTGGCGACTCCTCGTCGGCGCGTGGACAGACCGGCGGCGCCACGACAGAGATTTGAGAGAGAGAGAGAGAGAGAGAGAGCAAGGGGAGGATCTAGATGAGAATACAGGTGGGACGACATGAGCAAGATAGTATTTATTGGAGGCTGAATCTAGATCGACGGGAACAGTACACACGCTGGTCGCCGGAATTTATGAGTATTGTAGTGTGAATTACACACGATTCCTGCAGCAAAATTTGTGTGTTAACATAATAGCTGACGGTTCCCAATGTAGAGCCGTGTTTCATTAATAAATCCCGCCACTCACCTTCAAAACCTCAAGGCGCGAAATAGAGTGTCAATCGTGTGGGGCCGGTTGTCTTGCCAGATTGACATTTTCTTTTTTGAACACCAGATATTTACATCATCTAATGATTTTTTAACTTGCACACAAGTACACAAATATGATTTTTAAATCTTTATGGTTAGCTGCTACATGTATATGTAGTTCAAATTTGAATTATGGTCATTAATTGGCTAAAAAATCACTCAAATGTCTTCAAAAGGTCAAATGACCCCTGAAATTTTCCAAATTTTTACATTACAGTTGTAATAGTGCATGTTACATGTAGAAAAAATTGAAGGCCGTAAAAGGAAGCCATCTGTCGTTCGTCATCAAACATGCATTGTTCCCTTCTCGGAACCACGAGCCTTCTAGTGAGTTGCTCCGATTTGTGAGGGGTATGTGTCCAAACTTTCATCAAAGAAGACAATTTTTTTACCACATCATCTTGGTGGCATGACCTTACATCAAGCAACTTTTCATGTTTTTTTGATATTTTTAAAATTTTTGGAATTAAAATTACATGGCACTCCATGCATGTGTCCATGCTGTGAGACCAATATGTTTAAAAATTCCTTCTAATTTACTGCACATCGTATTAACTCACACACAAGTACACAAATATGATTTTTCAAACCATTATGGTTAGCCGTTGCATGTACATCTAGTTCAAATTTGAATTACGGTCATTAAATGGCTAGGAAATCACTTAAATGTCTTCAAAAGGTCAAATGACCCCTGAAAATTTCCAAATTTCCACATGACAGTTTGTATCAGTGCACATTACACGTAGAAAAATTTTGAAGGCCATAAGAGAAAGCTATCTGTCGTTCGTCATCAAACATGCATTGTTCCTTCTCGGAACCACGAGCCTTCTAGTGAGTTGCTCCAGTTTGTGAGGGATGTGTGTCCAAACTTTCGTCAAGCAAGCCAATTTTTGTACCACATCATCTTGGTGGCATGACATTACATAAAGCAAGGTTTCATGTTTTTCTGATCATTTTTTATTTTTTTGGAATTAAAATGCCATGGAACTCCATGCATATACATGTGTCCATGTCGTGAGACCAATATGTTTGAAAATTCCTTCTAATTTACTGCACTTGGAATTAACTCGCACACAAGTACACAAATATGATTTTTTTTCAAACCGTTATGATTAGCCGTTGCATGTATATCTAGTTCAAATTTGAATTACGGTTATTAAATGGCTAGGAAATCACTTAAATGTCTTCAAAGGTCAATTGACCCCTGAAATTTTCCAAATTTTCACATGACAGTTTGTATCAGTTCACATTACACGTAGAAAAATTTTGAAGGCCGTAAGAGGAAGATATCTGTCGTTCGTCATCAAACATGCATTGTTCCCTCCCGGAACCACGAGCTTTCTAGTGAGTTGCTCCAGTTTGTGAGGGGTGTATGTTGATATGTCATCAACGTATCTATAATTTTTTATTGTTCGATGCTATTATATTACCTGTTTTGGATGTTTATGGGCTTTACTCTAGACTTTTATATCATTTTTGGGACTAACATACTAACCGGAGGCCCAGCCCGAATTGCTGTTTTTTTTGCCTATTTCAGTGTTTCGAAGGAAAGGAATATCAAACGGAGTCCAAACGGAATGAAACCTTCAGGAGCGATCTTTTTGAAACAAACACAATCCAGAGGACTTGGAGTGGAAGTCAAGAAACAAACGAGGCAGCCACGAGGGTGGAGGGCGCGCCCCTGCCTCGTGGGCCCCTCGAGTGACCATCCATGTACTTCTTCCTCCTATATATACCCACGTACCATGAAACCTTCGAGGAGCACCATGAAAAACTATTTCCACCGCCGCAACCTTCTATATCCGCGAGATCCCATCTTGGAACCTTCGCCAGCGCTCCGCCGGAGGGGGAATCGACCATGGAGGGCCTCTACATCATCTCCAAGGCCTCTCCTATGAGTTGTGAGTAGTTTACCACAGACCTTCGGGTCCATAGTTATTCGCTAGATGGCTTCTTCTCTCTCTTTGAATCTCAATACAAAGTTCTCCTCAATCTTCTTGGAGATCTATTCGATGTAACTCTTTTTGCGGTGTGTTTGTCAAGATCCGATGAATTGTGGGTTTATGATCAAGTTTATCTATGAGAAATATTTGAATCTCCTCTGAATTCTTTTATGTGTGATTAAGTTATCTTTGCAAGTCTCTTAAAATTATCAGTTTGGTTTGGCCTACTAGATTGATCTTTCTTGCAATGGGAGAAGTGCTTAGCTTTGCGTTCAATCTTGCGGTGTCCTTTCCCAGTGACAGCAGGGGCAGCAAGGCATGTATTATATTGTTGCCATCGAGGATAAAAATATGGGGTTTATATCATATTGCATGAGTTTATCCCTCTACATCATGTCATCTTTCTTAATGGATACTCTGTTCTTATGAACTTAATACTCTAGATGCATGCTGGATAGCGGTCGATGTGTGGAGTAATAGTAGTAGATGCAGGCAGGAGTCGGTCTACTTGTCACGGACGTGATGCTTATATACATGATCATGCCTGGATAATCTCATAATTATTCGCTTTTCTATCAATTCTCGACAGTAATTTGTTCACCCACCGTAATACTTATGCTATCTTGAGAGAAGCCACTAGTGAAACCTATGGCCCTCGGGTCTATCTTTTATCATATAAGCTTTCAATATACTTTTATTTGCATCTTTTACTTTTCCTATCTATATCATAAAAATACCAAAAATATTATCTTGTCATATTATCTCTATCAGATCTCACTTTCGCAAGTGGTCGTGAAGGGATTGACAACCCCTTTATTGCGTTGGTTGCGAGGTTCATCTTTGTTTGTGTAGGTGCGTGGGACTTTTGAGGATCCTCCTATTGGATTGATACCTTGGTTCTCAAAAACTGAGGGAAATACTTATGCTACTTTGATGCATCACCCTTTCCTCTTCAAGGAAAACTAACACAAGCTCAAGACATAGCAAGAAGGATTTCTGGCGCCGTTGCCGGGGAGGTCTTCGCTCAAGTCATGACATACCAAGTACCCATCACAAACTCATCTCCATCGCGTTACATTATTTTCCATTTGCCTCTCGTTTTCCTCTTCCCCACTTCACCCTTGCCATTTTATTCATCCTCTCTTTACCGTTTGCCTTCTCGTTGCCATGGCCGAATCGAAAGAACTAAGGGTCCTTTCCAGGGTTTTAGTACCTTGGATAGTCCCTCTATCCTCTCTAAGCTCATAAATAATGATGCTATGGAAAGCCCATCAGGGTCACCAATGAGAGTTTGAATAATTTCGATGAAGATGACTCCTGAATTTTTCATTATTTACTTGATGAGTCTTTGAAATATGCTTGGGATAGGTTATTAAGGATTCGGGCTAGCTATGTGCCACAATATCAAATTGAGGTTTACTTAAAAAGTTTCTATGTTGGCTTACCCGCTTCTTTCAAGCAAGTTCTATACTCTATTTTTGAAGGAGGTTTTCTTGAAGGGGATGCTATAGATACCTACGAAAAAATGTAAACTATATTTGGGCATCCCATGAACAATAAGGTTGAATCTATCACTCTTTTATGCTTTTATCAAAATCAAATTATTAAAGAGATGAAGGCTAGCTTAGATGCAAATTTCCGTAACGTGCTTAATCTTACTTCCTCTATTAATGGCAATGTACTTTACCAAAATAGAAGGATGAATGACATAGAAAGGAAATTTTCTCTTTTCTTTCCAAACGGCAAAGATGGCACTACAATTAGATCTATCCTTGCTTTTATGCCTAGCTAGGGGCATTAAACGATGGCGCTAGTTGGGAGGCAACCCAATTTTATTTTTGTTTCTTGCTTTTTGCTTGTGTTTTAATAAATATTTCATCTAGCTTCTGTTTAGATGTGTTTGCATGTTTTAATTAGTGTTTGTGCCAAGTAGAATCTATAGGATAACCTATGGTAATAGTTAATTTGATTCTGCTGAAAAACAGAAACTTTGCGCGCACGGAAATAATTTTAGTAATTCACAGAAACATGATTTTGTGTTGATTCTTTTTGCTGTATATCAATAGAGGAATTTCACAGGACTTAATATTTTGGTAGAATTTTTAGAGTTCCAGAAGTATTTGAGAGTTACAGATTGCTACAGGCTGTTCTGTTTTTGACAGATTCTGTTTTCTGTGTTGTTTGCTTATTTTGATGCATCTATGGCTAGTATTAAGTGGTATGAACCATAGAGAAGTTGGAATACAGTAGGTTTAACACCAATATAAATAAATAATGAGTTCATTACAGTACTTTATGTGGTGGTTTTTCTTTCTTGCACTAACGGAGCTTATAAGATTTCCTGTTGAGTTTTGTGTTGTGAAGTTTTCAAGTTTTGGTAAAGATTTGATGGATTATGGAATAAGGAGTGGCAAGAGCCTAAGCTTGGGGATGCCCATGGCACCCCAAGATATTCAAGGATAACCAAAATCCTAAGCTTGGGGATGCCCTGGAAGGCATCCCCTCTTTCGTCTTCGTCTATCGGTAACTTTACTTGGAGCTATATTTTTATTCGCCACATGATATGTGTTTTGCTTGGAGCATCTTGTATGATATTAGTCTTTGCTTTTTAGTTTTCCACAATCATCCTTATTGCACACACCTTTTGGGAGAGACCCACTTGATTTAGAATTTATTAGAATACTCTATGTGCTTCACTTATATTTTCTAGAGCACGGCGGTGGCTTTATTTTGAAGAAATTGTTGATCTCTCATGCTTCAATTATATTATTTTGAGAGTCTTTTAAGAACAACATGGTATTTGCTAAGGTTATAAATTTGGTCCTAGAACGATGAGCATCTAAGTTGGGTATAATAAAAACTATCATAGAAAGTGCATTAAACATTATGATCAATTTGATGCTTGATAATTGTTTTGAGATATAAAGGTGGTAATGTTAGAGTCATGCTAGTTGGGTAATTATGAAATTGAGAAATACTTGTGTTGAAGTTGGCAAGTCCCGTAGCATGCACGTATGGTAAAAGTTGTGTGACAAATTTGTTGCATGGAGTGCTCTTTTAATTGTCTTCCTTATGAGTGGCAGTCGGGGACGAGCGATGGTCTTTTCCTACCAATCTATCCCTCTAGGGTCATGCGTAGTAGTACTTTGCTTCGAGGGCTAATAAAATTTTGCAATAAGTATATGAGTTCTTTATGACTAATGTGATTCCATGGATATACGCACACTCACCCTTCCACTTTGCTAGCCTTTATTATGCCGCGCAACCTTCGCCGGTATCATGCACCCAATATTTACCTTCCTCAAAACAGCCACCATACCTACCTATTATGGCATTTCCATAGCCATTCCGAGATATATTGCCATGCAACTCTCCACCGTTCCGTTTATTATGACACGCTCCATCATTGTCATATTTGCTCTTTGCATGATCATGTAGTTGACATTGTATTTCTGGCAAGGCCACATTCATAATTTTTCATACATGTCACTCTTGATTCATTGCATATCCTGGTACACCACCGGAGGCATTCACGTAGAGTCATATTTTGTTCTAAGTATTGAGTTGTAATTCTTGAGTTGTAAATCAATAAAGTGTGATGATCTCCATTATTAGAGCATTGTCCCAAGTGAGGAAAGGATGATGAAGACTATGATTCCCCCCACAAGTCGGGATGAGACTTCGGACTTTATAAAAATAAAAGAGGCCAAAGAAGCCCATAAAAAAAGAGGCCAAAGAAGCCCACCAAAATAAAAAAAAGAGAAAAAAAGAGAAAGAAGAAAAAAAGAAAAAAATGAGAGAAAAGAGAGAAGGGACAATGTTACTATCTCTTTTCCACACTTGTGCTTCAAAGTAGCACCATGATCTTCATGATAGAGAGTCTCCTATGTTGTCACTTTCATATACTAGTGGGAATTTTTCATTATAGAACTTGGCTTATATATTCCAATGATGGGCTTCCTCAAAACGCCCTAGGTCTTCGTGAGCAAGCAAGTTGGATGCACACCCACTTAGTTTCTTTTGTTGAGCTTTCATATATTTATAGCTCTAGTGCATCCGTTGCATGGCAATCCCTACTCACTCACATTGATATCTATTAATGGGCATCTCCATAGCCCGTTGATACGCCTAGTTGATGTGAGACTATCTTCTTCTTCTTTTTTTGTCCTCACAACCACCACCATATACCACATATAGTGCTATGTCCATGGGTTGCGCTCATGTATTGCATAAGAGTGAAAAAGGCTGAAGCGCGTTAAAAAGTATGAACCAATTGGTCGGCTTGTCATCAGGGTTGTGCATGATGGGAATATTTTGTGTAATGAAAATGAAGCATGGCCTAACTATACAATTTTGTAGGGATAAGCTTTCTTTGGCTATGCTATTTTGATAAGACATGATTATTTGTTAGTATGCTTGAAGTATTACTATTTTTATGTTTTATGGACTTTTATCTTCAATCATTTGGATCTGAACAATCATGCCACAATAAATAAAATTACATTGAGACTTATGCTAGGTAGCATTCCACATCAAAAATTCTATTTTTATCATTTACCTACTCGAGGATGAGCAGGAATTAAGCTTGGGGATGCTTGATACGTCTCCAACATATCTAGAATTTTTGATTGTTCCATGCTATTATATTACCTGTTTTGGATGTTTATGGGCTTTACTCTACACTTTTATATCATTTTTGGGACTAACCTACTAACCGGAGGCCCAGCCCGAATTGCTGTTTTTTTTGCCTATTTTAGTGTTTCGAAGGAAAGGAATATCAAACGGAGTCCAAACGGAATGAAACCTTTGGGAGCGATCTTTTTGGAACAAACGCAATCCATAGGACTTGGAGTGGAAGTCAAGAAACAAACAAGGCGGCCACGAGGGTGGAGGGCGCGCCCATCCCTACTGGGCGCGCCCCCTACCTCGTGGGCCCCTCGAGCGACCACTGACGTACTTCTTCCTCCTATATATACCCACGTACCCTGAGACCTTCGAGGAGCACCACGAAAAACTATTTCCACCGCCGCAACCTTATGTATCCGCGAGATCCCATCTTGGAGCCTTCGCCAACGCTCCGCCGGAGGGGGAATCGACCACAGAGGGCCACTACATCATCTCCAAGGCCTCTCTTATGAGTTGTGAGTAGTTTACCACAGACATTCAGGTCCATAGTTATTAGCTAGATGGCTTCTTATCTCTCTTTGAATCTCAATACAAAGTTCTCCTTGATCTTCTTGGAGATCTATTCAATGTAACTCTTTTTTGCGGTGTGTTTGTCGAGATCCGATGAATTGTGGGTTTATGATCAAGTTTATCTATGAGAAATATTTGAATCTCCTCTGAATTCTTTTATGTGTTATTAAGTTATCTTTGCAAGTCTCTTCAAATTATCAGTTTGGTTTGGCCTACTAGATTGATCTTTCTTGCAATTGGAGAAGTGCTTAGCTTTGGGTTCAATCTTGCGGTGTCCATTCCCAGTGACAGCAGGGGCAGCAAGGCACGTATTGTATTGTTGCCATCGAGGATAAAAAGATGGGGTTTATATCATATTGCATGAGTTTATCCCTCTACATCATGTCATCTTTCTTAATGCGTTACTCTGTTCTTATGAACTTAATACTCTAGATGCATGCTGGATAGCGGTCGATGTGTGGAGTAATAGTAGTAGATGCAGGCAGGAGTCGGTCTACTTGACACGGATGTGATGCCTATATACATGATCATGCCTAGATAATCTCATAATTATTCGCTTTTCTATCAATTGCTCGATAGTAATTTGTTCACCCACCGTAATACTTATGCTATCTTGAGAGAAGCCACTAGTGAAACCTATGGCCCCGGGTCTATCTTTTATCATATAAGCTTTCAATCTACTTTTATTTGCATCATTTACTCTTCCTATCTATATCATAAAAATACCAAAAATATTATCTTATCATATTATCTCTATCAGATCTCACTTTCGCAAGTGGCCGTGAAGGGATTGACAACCCCTTTATTGCGTTGGTTGCGAGGTTCTTGTTTGTTTGTGTAGGTGCATGGGACTTTAGAGGAGCCTCCTACTGGATTGATACCTTGGTTCTCAAAAACTGAGGGAAATACTTACGCTACTTTGCTGCATCACCCATTCCTCTTCAAGGAAAACCAACGCAAGCTCAAGACATAGCATGTGTCCAAACTTTCGTCAAACAAGCCAATTTTTTACCACATCATCTTGGTGGCATGACATTACATCAAGCAAGGTTTCATGTTTTCTAATCATTTTTTAATTTTTTTGGAATTAAAATGTCATGGCACTACATGCATGTGTCCATGCCGTGAGACCAATATTTTTGAAAATTCCTTCTAATTTACTACAAATGAATTAACTCGCACATAAGTACACAAATATGATTTTTCAAACCTTCATGGTTAGCCGTTGCATGTACATCTAGTTCAAATTTGAATTATAGTCATTAAATGGCTAGGAAATCACTTAAATGTCTTCAAAAGGTCAAATGACCCCTGAAATTTTCCAAATTTTCACATGATAATTTGTATCACTGCACATTACACATAGAAAATTTTTGAAGGCCGTAAGAGGAAGATATGTGTTGTTCGTCATCAAACATGGATTGTTCCCTTCTCGGAACCACAAGCCTTCTAGTGAGTTACTCCGGTTTGTGAGGGGTGTGTGTCCAAACTTTCGTCAAATAGGCCAATTTTTGTACCACATCATCTTTGTGGCATGGCATTACATCAAGTAAAATTTCATGTTTTCCTGATCATTTTTTGAATTTTTTGGAATTAAAATGGCATGGCACTCCATGCATGTGTCCATGCCTTGAGGCCAATATGCTTGAAAAATTCCTTCTAATTTACTGCACATGAAATTAACTCACACACAATTACACAAACATGATTTTTTTCAAACCATTATGGTTAGCGGTTGCATGTACATCTAGTTCAAATTTGAATTACGATCATTAAATGGCTAGAACATCACTTCAATGTCTTCAAAAGGTTATGTGACCCCTGAAATTTTCCAAATTTTCACATGATAGTTAGTATCAGTGCACATTACACGTAGAAATTTTTTGAAGGCCGTAAGAGGAAGCTATCTGCCGTTCGTCATCAAACATGTGTTGTACCTTCTCGGAACCATGAGCCTTCTAGTGAGTTGCTCCGGTTTGTAAGGGGTGTGTGTCCAAACTTTCGTCAGACAGACCAATTTTTGTACCACATCATGTTGGTGGTATGACATTACATCAAGCAAGGATTCATATTTTTAATTTTTTTTTAATTTAAATGTCATCGCACTCCATGTGTAATTGTGTCAAAGCCGTTAGACCAATATGTTTGAAAATTCCTTCCAATTTACTGCACATGGAATTAAATCTCACACAAGTACACAAAATATGACTTTTCAAACTGTTTTGGTTAGCTATTGCACGTACATGTAGTTCAAATTTCAATTATGGTCATTAAATGGCTAGAAAATCACTTAAATGTCTTTAAAGGTCAAATGACCCCTGAAATTTCCCCAAAATTAACGTGATAGTTGTATTAGTACTATCGTACATTTAAAACATCATTTGTTGCCACTTTACTCCAAATTCGTCTTTATAGCTAATAAAAAATATCTACAACATCACACACAGTTGTTTTGTAGGAACCGTTTGCGATGAAAATTTATGGGTCTATTTAAGTCTTCCTCCTTAAGCTTCGTCGTCTCGTCTGCTCCAGTGTCGGCAACCCCCGAATCCACAAATCCCGATCCCCATTCCCGCACCCCCTTCTTGCAAAGATGACATCGTGGAAACGCTTTGTGAAGGCCCGTACGATGGTCCCCCCTCCCCGAGCGCCGCCGCCTGCGCCGAGAGCGTGGCCGCCTACGCCAAGAGTGCCGCTGCATCCGCATTGAGCGTGGATGCTTCCACCGAGAGGGCGTCTGCGGTAGCTGATTGGGCAGCTGCAGCAGCCGAGACGGCTGCAGCTGCTGCTACGATGGCGGCTGCAAACGTCGAGAGTGCTCGAGCTACCGTCCGTGCCATCGATGTCGCCCTGGCCCGGGTCGAGGCCATCCACGCCAAGATATTCCAGGCCACCTCGGAATCCAGCATGCGACCCACGTTCAAAAATGCGGTGGTGGCCATGGAGCACCTGCTTCCTCATGAGGTCATCGAGCGGGAGCTGGAGATGCAGGAGGCGGCAGAGACCGAGGAGCGCCGGGAGGAGGAGTTGCGCGTGGCCTAGGTCGAGGTAGAGAAGAGTCTGTCCGTCGGAGGAATCGGTGGTGGAGTACCAACGTGAGCTCTAGCGCAGCCACTACTACGAGTACTACAACCTTGAGGGTGGCGCCGAGGAAAAGGACGCGGTCGACTTCAGCAGGGGGGACGCGGAGTCCACCAACGGCGGCATGTCACCAGGACAAGTCATCAACGTCTCATCTCACACTGGCGATGCATAGGCCGGTGCGGCGGTGGATTTGTTAAAATTATTCGTACTTAGGCTTTGTTTTTAATGCTGGTCTTTTGTTAGAGCAATGTTTAGGTGAATTGTCTTTGTTTAATTACTAAAATTGCTCGATTCAGTAAGTCTGGTCTGTGTGCTGTACGCTATTTTGTGTGCCCAAATTAGCAAGCGATGTTAAATTATGCAATGACGTACACGGGGAAATTTCTACCAAAATTTCAATTATCAAACTCATCCCATGCGCGTTAAGCAGAAGAATCATTTGCGATGCACACTATCGATGCACACTATCAAACTCATCCCAGGCACCACGCGCAAAGTTTCCCTCCACATTTCGAAATTCTTGGCCTACCGCCTAAATATCTACCCTCCCCCCTCCCCATCCCCTTTTCTCCCCGACCAAAAGTCACATTTCCCATGTTTCCCCCTTCCTTCTTTCCTAAGCTATAGCCGCTTCCTCGCTTGCTTCCTCGCTCTCGCCGTCTCGCATCCTACCTCCGGGGTCGCCATGGTCTTCTTCAAAGACCTCTCCAGCGGCTCCTCCGACGACAACGACTCCTTCACCACCCGGGTATGCCTCTCTTCTCTCTCACGGGCTATGACATGGAATGAAGGATTTTTATCCGGCGGTTGGTTTGAGTCATTTCTTCCTCTTGCAGTTCCCTAGGACCACCAGTTGCAATGAATGGAGCGGGGTGGCTGAAGATCTATCTGCTTGTTGTCACCATCAATATCCATGCGTGAAGCTAGTTGCGTTTGAATCTGTGGATAGTGGGAGGAAGTTTCTGGCATGTGCAGAGAAGGTTTGACCCTCTTTAGTTGTTACAAATCATTTGTTAGATGTGATTCAGACACTATAACGGTCCCAACCCATTCATACCACACCTTCAACCAAACACATCCTAAGACAGTGTCATAGTTTGTACCTAGTATCTAAAAATGTTGCCATCTCATCAGCGTGCCATTAGAAAATTATTTGGCACCGCTTTAGCAGTTTGTGGAGACAACTTTTCCACACATCCGAGCAGCCAAGCAGTAAAATACTAAATCTTTATGGCACGAAGGAACTGGGCGTTGGAGAAACTAGGTGCTTTGGAGTTCGGGTCCCTGATTTTTTTCCGCTGCATCTGCTCGCCTGTGCAAGGCACCTGTGCGAGATGTAGCAACAATTGTCTTTACATGGGTTTTGGCATACATAGTGGACGCCTTAGTGCTATTAGTTCTATGTTACTAAATTTGTGCATGTACACACCTGTTAGTATCAATTTGCTATCATCCAAACACTGTCGCTATGCTGTTGCAGCTATATTTACCTTCTCTTAAAATGTTCAATTTGTTATTTATAGTACATGAGTAAGAACTTGTAGCGTTGTTGTAGTTAATTATAGCTTTTGATGTTTCAGAATTTGGTTGTTGTGTCAGTAGCAATTAATTCATTTGCACATTGATCTTTTTGAGAAGATATGTCATAATTAACATGTTTCTTCAGTTTTTCAAAATAAGTATTGGTGATTTTCTATGTTGCTATAAACCCATTTTCCCTACAATTATTACCGATCTAGTTTTAAATATTATAGGATGAACGGAAGTGTTCTTACTTGGAGCGGGTTGATCAAGAGTGGACACAGTCTTTGAAGATGTGCCTAGCAAAGCTCTAGAGCATGTATCAGGAAGAGAACAGAGGTAGGCTTAGAGAAAGTGTTGTCAACACTGAAGAATATTTGAAGATGCGGGATAAAAAGAGGAAGGTGGAGAATGAGCTCAGATTTTTTAAATCAGACTTTGTTAAGATGGTGTTGGCGAAGGAGGAGGCACTTTCCCAGTTGGCCAGTGCAAAACAGGTTCTTACTGAATTGAAAGCAGAGGTGGATAAGGCAAGCCTGGATGATCTCGATTAGGGAAATGAATATATTGTTCTAATATTGTTCTTATGATGTTGAACTATCTATATGTTGTACTGCGCTATTTTCCGGTAGCTATCATACTGTGATGTTAAAATATATCTATGTGTCTGATATGAAATTGGCAAACAGCTATTCGATATGAAATGTGAATTTGCATAATGCTGGAATTATTAATTGTAAACTAATAAACTTGCGAAATGGGTCATGGAACTTTGCAAACGGTTCTAGAAGTAAAAGCGCTTGTGATGGATAGCCCAATGCCACACAGTTTTCTTCATCAAATCGTGTGTGATGTAGTTGATAAAAGCAAACGGTTAACCAAGGCAGAGCGTGTGTGATAGTTACACGTATCACACACAAGCCTATACATAAACCTCTATGGGATGTACATACGAACAGAAATGTTTTCCCTGGATTGACTGTGTGGGATGTACATACAAACGGAAACGTTTTCCCTGGATTGACTGTGTGGGCAGTACATACGAACGGAAATGTTTTCCCTGGATTCACTGTGTGGGATGTACATGAGAATGGAAACGTTCTCCTTGGATTGACTGTGTGTGATATACATACGAATGGAAATGTTTTTTTGGGATTCACCGTGTGGGATGTACATACGAACATAAACAATTGGGTTTCGATGCCTCGCCCGATCGCACATGAGCTAGGTTGTGTGCCAGGAGGGCCTATCCCTGATGGTTTCTAGTTCGTGTGGGAAGGACCCCCTATCACCCACACTCACTTGGTGACGGTTCCAAATGCCGTTGCGGAAAGGGGTTAAAAACCGTTTGTATAGCACCAACGCGTACCAGTGATTCCTGTTGCTTGCGTGCAATTTCCTAAAATTGCTTACTCCCGGCAAGGCTTTTGTAACACATTTGTCTATAATTCCTTTCAATAAAGTGTTTTCTTGCTCAGATGTAACTTGGCTAAGATAATCATTAGTGGAATCAAGAGAATTACTAGAAGCAACAATATTAGATTTAGCATTGTTATTGTTACTACTAGATGAAGAACCTTTCTTACTCTTGTTACTAGCTTGATTAGATTTAACTTGTGGCATATAATTAGACAAGAGGAGACGTTTGGCAATGTAAGAAGAACCCTTCTTTCGAAGATCATCATCGATTTCTTTTAGAAACTCATGCTCTTGCTCTAAATTTAGCTTCTCGAAGCGTAGATTTTCATGAGTTCTTAGGAGCTCTCTATGATCTTCTTGAATTGTTTCATAAGCTAACTTAAGAGTGTTTAGTTCTTTAGTTAGATGATCAATCTCCTTCTTAGCATTGTCATCCGTTTCATCTTGACTATCATGATTACTAGCAAGTTCGTTGTAGCTAACATCACTAGTTTTATCAACAAGTAACTCATCATCTCCTAGCAAATCATCTTCATCACTATTGAAATCAAGATACTTGGTGTGTGATACCTTGTGTCCTTTAGCCATGAAGCATCTTCCAATTCCTTCATTTGGTGAGTCAAATATGACGTAGGAGTTGGTTGACACAAGTGCAAGACCGGCAACACCTTCATCTTGAGTATATTCGGAGTCGGAGTGATAACTTCTCTCAGAGTGGTTGTCGGAGTCAAAAAGTGGTTGTCGGAGTCAAAACCGGATACCCATTCACCAACATGAGCTTCATGTCTTTGTTTTGTGTAGCTCCTTGATGACTTGTCCTTCCTTTCCGAATCCTTGCTTCTGCAAGAGGGTCTTCATTCATAACGATCATCTCTACTCCTTCTCTCTCTTGGATGTGATTCATCTCTTCTACTTCTCCTTTTAGGTGAGTCTTCTTTTCTTTTGTATGGAGTCGTACATTCATTGGAGTAGTGTCTGGGTCTTCCACAATTGTAGCAATTTTGATCATGACTAGAGGATCTCTTCTCATGATAGGATCTTGACTTGGAGCTTCTCTCTTTACTTCTACTCTTGTAGAATTTCTTGAAGTTCTTCACCATTAGATTTATTTCCTCATAGGATACTAGCTTGTCACTTGATGTAGTAGGAGCATCACTTGATGCTTCATATGCACCACTTGACTTGTTGTGGAGCTCCTCCTTATCCTTGAGGGACATTTTCATGAGCAACGATTCTTCCAATGACTTCCGTGAACTTGAGAACTTTGCAATTGGGCACCATTTGGGTCAACGTGCACACGGTGTCATATTTTCCATCCAAGGCACTAAGGATCTTCTTGATGATGAACTTGTCGGTCATCTCTTCACTTCCTAATCCGGCAATCTCATTGTGATGAGAGCAAGCCTAGAGTACATTTCCATGGATGCTTCACCATTCTTCATCTTGAAATTGTTAAGATGACTTTGAAGCACATCCAACTTGTATTCCTTGATGGACTTGCTACCTTCATGCATATCAACCAAAGTATCCCAAATTTCATTTGCATTCTCGAGGCGGCTGGTTTTTTTGAACTCCTCAGGGCACAAACCATTGAAGAGAATGTCGCAAGCTTGAGCATTGTATTGCAACATCTTCAATTCGTCCGTGGTTGCTTGAAGATTCGGTTCTCTACCATCCTCAAAGAATTCACCTTTTAAGCCAATACAAACAACATCTCAAATGGCGGGATGACCAAGAATATGCATTTTCATCTTATGTTTGCAACTAGAAAAATTTGTACCATCAAAATATGGACCTCTACAGTGATAGTTACCCTCATTAGACGACATACTCTTGTAGGATGTGAAACCAATGCAATGGAGATGAGAGCTCTGATACCACTTGTAGGATAGAAAGTATGTCTAGAGGGGGTGATTAGACTACTTGAACAAATAAAAACCTAACATTTTCCCAATTTTAGTTGTGGGAAGATTTTAGCAATACTAACAAGTCAAGCATCACCCTACACATGCAATTATAAGAGTATAGTAGTGGAAAGTAAAACATTGCGCATATAAGTAAAGGTGGGGGTTGGAGATTTCAGACGCAATGAAGACACGATGAATTTTGGCGTGGTTCTGATAGGTGGTGCTATCATATGTCCATGTTGATGGACACTTCAACTCATGGAGGGTAACGGTTGCGCGAGTCCACGGAGGGCTCCACCCACGAAGGGTCCATGAAGAAGCAACCTTGTCTATTCCACCATGGCTTCCATCCATGAAGGACTAGCCTCACTCGGGCAGATCTTCACGAAGTAGGCGATCTCCTTGCACTTACAAACTCCTTAGTTCAACTCCATATGATCTTGGAGGCTCCCAAGTGACACCTAACCAATCTAGGAGACACCACTCTCCAAAAGGTAATAGATGGTGTGTTGGTGATAAACTCCTTGCTCTTGTGTTTCAAATGATAGTTTCATCTCTCTCTCATGGATTTGGCTTGGGTAGGAGAAGGATTGGAGTGGAATGCAACTTGAAGAGGCTAGAGATCAAGATTCAAATGGTAGGAATGGAGTCTCTTGATCTCAACACATGAGTAGGTAGTTCTATCTCAGAAAATGAATGGTGGAAGTAGTAGTTAGTTCTGATGGCTCTCTTAGAGAGTAAGAGGTGGTGGAGGGTTATAAATAGGCAGCACCAAAGATCCAACCGTTACAAGTCTTTGACCCAACTCGATGGCACCGACATGAATTCTCGATGAGACCGACTAGTGCAAAAGACTTGACCGTTAGGCTTATGGTGAGACCGATTATAACAACTCGGTGGGACCTAAGTGTAATGGCAAAGGCAGAACCTCGTTTTGGAAATTCTGATCGTTTTAACTCGGTGGTACTGAAGTGGGATCCGGCTTGCCTGCTCCCTCCCCATGCTCCCATCCATGCTCCCACTTCATCCTACGACTGTTTTTTCCTTTTTCCTTCCTAATATAATCATCCCCTAATTTTAACGGGGTGGGCCCGGGCCTCATTTTGTTCCAATCAAATCAAGCCACGTAGACGGGAGTATAGATAGGCGCACGCTCAGGGCGCAGGCAAGTCTCATCCTCTGAAGTGAAGCGACTTCATCACAGAAACTTGGCAATGCCACTCGGTGGGACCCAGAGCCATTTCGGCCAGACCAAATTGCTAGGGTCCACATCCATTAGTCCTTGCCATACCAATCATTGATCTTTTCTGAAATCTATCATAAATGTTCATTACGTCAATGACATATATGTTGTTATTAATTACCAAAACCACCCGGGGATTAGTTGCACTTTCATGAACCTATTACAAAACATGATCATCTCATACATCAACATATATCACATCATGTTTTGGCCACAACACATCACAACAAGCCCTGCAAAAACAAGTTAGACATCCTCTACTTTGTTGTTGCAATTTTTACGTGACTGCTAGGGCAAACTATAAGAACTGTTCTTATTTACGCCAAAACCACAATGATGATATACAAGTTGCCTTTTAACCTTCTACAAGAACCTCAATTGTCAAATCAGATTCAACTAAAGTAGGACAGACACACACCCGCCAGCCAATTTTATGCAATACGAGTTGCATGTTAGTCATTTGAACTGGTCTCTTGTGCGAGGACAAGTATGGTTGGTCCAAGCCGCTTCATTCCACAATGCCGTCGAATCCAAATAAGACAAGGGAGGTAAGCAATTTTAACATCAACGCCCACAACTTCTTTGTGTTCTACTCGTGCATATACATCTACGCATAGACCTAGCTTTGATACCACTGATGGGGAACGTTGCATGAAAATAAAAAAAATCCTACGAACACCCAAGATCTAGTCTAGGAGATGCATAGAAACGATAGGGGGAGTGTGTCTACCTACCCTTGTATACCGGAAGCATTAGCGTTGTAACGCGGTTAATGTAGTCATACTCTTCGCGATCTAATCACGGTCTAGCCGATCTAATGCCGAATGGACAACACCTCCAAGTTTAGCACACATTCGGTTCGGTGTCGTCATATCCTTCTTGATCCAACAAGCAAGGGAGAGGATGTAGATGAGATATGAACAACACGATGGCGTGGTGATGGTGGCAGCAATGGAACTGCAGCAGGGCTTCGCCAAGCGTCCGCGCGAGGTGGAGGAGGTGTAATGGGAGGGAGACGGGCAAGGGTGGAAGGGTGTAGCTCCCCATGAACCTCCCCACTATATATCGGGATGAAGGAGGCTGGTGGCTTTCCCTCCAAGCCCCTAGGGTCATTGGACAAGGGGGAGGAAGGAAATCTTTGCTTTCCTATCCCTACTAATCGCTATCCCCTTTTTTAGGGATCTTGATCTTATCCCTCTGGGTTATGATCCTATTCGTTGTAAGAGGGGATCTTGGTGCACCTAGACCAGGGTTGTGGGACCTTTACCCTCTACCCACGTTCATGTCGATCCCCCCATTTAGGTGGGCTCCACTCTGAAACCTACCAGAACCTTCCCAGTACAATACCAGAAAAAACCAAACTTTTTTCGGAACCCAAAATATGACTTCCCATATATATAAATCTTTACCTCAAGACTATTCCGAAGCTCCTCATCACGTCCCAGATCCCATTCGAGACTCCGAACAACCTTTGTACTTCACCATATTAATATCTCAATACTACCCTACCGGTACCAAACGTTAAGCATGCGACCCTATGGGTTCGAGAATCATGTAGACATGAATGACACTCCTCTGCGTTTAACAACCAATAGCGGCACCTGGATGCCCATAGTGTTTCCTACATATTCCACGAAGATCTTTATCGGTTGAACCACGATATCGAGAATTCAGTTAATCCCGTATGCAATTTGCTTTGTCCGACGATATGTTACTTGCCCGAGATCGTCGGTATCTCCATACCTAGTTCAGTCTCATTAATGGCAAGTCTATTTACTCATTCCATAATACAAAATCCCGTGACTAAACTCATTATCCACTTGCTCACAAGATTCTTAATACGTTGTATTACCGAGAGCGCCTAGAGATATCTCTTCATCACACGGAGTGACAAATCCCAGTCTTGATCCATGCAACCTAAAAGACACCTTCAGAGATACCTGTAGAGCACCTTTATGATTACCCAGTTACAAAGTGATGTTTCCTCGGTATCCGGGAGTGGCATGATTTCATGGTCAAAGGAACATATACTTGACATTACGAAAGTAGTAGCCAATAGCTAAGTGATAAGATCTGATGCTAAGCTTACAGTTGGGTATGTCCATCACATCATTCTCCTAATGATGTGATCCCATTATCAAATGAAAACACATACCTATGGTTAGGAAACCTTAACCATTTTTACCAACGAGCTAGTCTAGTAGAGGCTTACTAGGCACACGGTGTGGTCTATGTATCCACACATGTATTTAAGTTTTCGGTCAATACCATTCTAGCATGAATAATAAACATTTATCATGAACGGGAAATATCATAATAGCCATTTTATTATTTCTTCTAGGGCATATTTCCAATACCTTTCTTTATCTTTTTATCCATGTGCTCCTCCATCCACTTCACACAACCTCCCCATACAAGCCTGCGCCGCACCACCTCCCTCTTGGCGCTGCCACACCACCTCCCGCCATGCGCCACCGCACCCTGTACAACCATCTTCCCTCCTTGACGTACCTCCCACCATCGTGCAGTTCCTCTCGATGGCCACCATCGCTACCTACCACCATAGGGGAGGGTGCTTCGACGGTGAGATGGGGGAGTAGGAGGTACATCCACCTCCAACGGCACTCCAGCGATGGATCCAGGTGTTCCCCGGTCAAATCCCACCGCCACGTTCCCTACTGGCGAGGTATATTGAGAGTCTGCCCTCCGGGCACACGCGCGGGTGGCTGGACATGACCGACGTAGGCGGCTAGGCATGTTCGGGCGGCCAACAATTTTGTTTAACTGAAAAATCTTTGTCATCACCTTCATAGTCAATAGACGGCAAAGCTGTGTTAGGGTCCACCTGCTAACAGACGACCATAAACCCTACTTTGTTGTCTGCCCGGAAAAACCTAACGGCAAAGACTTTGTTGTCAGCCCGATGAAAAACTGGCAACAAATTAGCTCTTTGCCAATTTATTCTTTGCCGACTTTATTTGTCGTTAGCAAGTTGGTGGCAAAGTCTTTGCCATCTGTTTTGAGGTCTTTGCCGTCTGTTTGAGGCTGATGGCAAATTTTTTGATTTTCTGCATTGACCCCCAATGAATTAGCCTCAAATCACTCAAGGCTAGTCTTGAAAATGAACATGACACCTTTACAAACGGCCCGGAGCACACCAAAAGCAAGGAAGCTTCCAGGACTTTACTCCAAGAGTAATAAGTGTTGATGAAGAAATTGGGTGGGGAACACAATCTAGTTTGGTGGAAGTGTGGATCGGGTCTTGCTCACTCAATCCACCAAGTATCAACAAGTTTGGGTTGAGATATTGAGAGTATTGAAGCTTTTGGAGGTTTGGGAGCTTCCCAAGACATTAGGGTTAGAATGGAAGGTGGAAGAAAGGTGCCTCTTATACCCCCCACAACCAATTGTGACTGTTGCCGACCTGAAGGCCACACGCGCAGAAGCTAAAGTATCCCATGCACACGGGGTCACCAGAGAAGGAAACCCTAGACCTTGTAGGCACATGGGACAGAGACCCCATGTGCACAGGGTGTCGAGAGAGTTTTCCAATCAACCCCGTGCACATGGGGTGTCCAGAGAGTTAATACTGGACCATGTGGGCACGGGGTAGCTTTGCATTGGGCACAATTGAGGTGGGTTTTCGG
Source organism: Triticum aestivum (assembly GCF_018294505.1). Lineage (NCBI taxonomy): Eukaryota > Viridiplantae > Streptophyta > Magnoliopsida > Poales > Poaceae > Triticum > Triticum aestivum. Next base: position 104,523,719 of record NC_057795.1, read on the forward strand.
GCTAATTTTGAGTGGAATGTGTAGGATAGCTGGTGTATATATTTTTGCATGGTCCCATACTTTCATTCAAGCACCCCGACCCCTCTTAATTGTGTGGTTGTCTTATGACTCAAAAGAAACCAAGCAAAACTCTCGAGTTTCTTCGGATAACTGCGCCTTTTCCCATTTTGAAGTGGGGGAGGCAACCGTCTCCATATGCATACTTCTAAAGACCAATGACCTAAGATAACTTTAGTAATCATTCTTAGTCTCGCTAACCACATTGTGATCATACCAAAATGCCATTTAGGGATTAAATACACTTTTAATCTCCCTCATTTTGGTGAATTGATGATAATGCGTTTAGTGTATCGCAATAGGAATAACAATGAGTAATGCCATGCACTCTACTAATACTAGGTGATGGCCCGCGTGTTGCTGTAGAAACTTTATTAAAAGAAGTGCATAAAAGTTGGTAAAAATATCTAAAACTAATGGGACTCGAATGTAATCTTAAAAATGGATAAAAATACAACACATATAAAAAGAGGAAAATAAATTGCATTTAATACAAAGACATTTCTAAAAAGATATGAAGGGTGAACTATATAAGAATGCTGCAATTGCCCAACACACATATTGTAAATACAAAATTTAATGCAAAAAATAACTTGTGACTAACTTGCAGGAATTGATGGTGTGGCAGCGCTACATGCATAGAGTAGCAGGGAAATAAGTATTGGGCCGTGCCAACAACTGTGTCTCGACAAACTTGGGTAGTGTTACATGGGTCTCCGTCTTATTTGTTCAATGTTGTATCCAAATCTTCTTTTTGGTTGGAAAGTTGGGAGCACCTAACTCATGGGTGGGTGCGGCTATGTATCGCTTATAGCAATCCTGAGTTCAGTGTCGCCTGTAGCGCTCCATAAAAGGGTCAGCCAAAGACATGCAATTGCGTGAGACGCTGCATTGTTCGCTTATCATTCGTTTGTTTCAATTTTTATTTTTTATAATTTTACCTATATTTTAAAATATCATAAAATATAAGTATATGTATTGAAAATGTCTATGCAGTGCTAAAAATGCTTATGCAGTGTCAAAAAAGTTTGCGCGACTTTTAAAATATGTTAACGGAATTAAAACAAGTAATACTAAAAAATATTTATACAATGTAAAAAATCTCATAATTAAAAAAAACTGGTTTGTGCCATTCAAGAAAATCTATTTAACATGCTTCAACAAATACGTTCGTGACATTAAAAATATGGTATACAGTGTATAAAAATATTTTCATAGTTTAAAAAAATGTTTTGTGCCATTATGAGATGTTCAATGTGCATTCGAAAAATATTTAACATGTATTTCAAAAACATTCCCAAACATTTAAATGAAATAATATACATCTTGTATTTAAAAATGTTGAACTTGTATAGAAGTCATGTGCATAAGAGAAATGTATATGTGCATAAAAATAAATAGAGACGTATTAGGAAAAAAATATGTTTTTTAGAAAACTGGTGAAGAAACCGAAGGAAACGATGAAAGAAACACATAAATCAGCACAACAACAAATAGGAAAATACCATGTGAACAACGAATCAAAAAGACCACAAAGACAAACAAACAAAAAACATGTGAATTTTAAAATTTTGATCAAAACCAACCTAAAAGCAAACAGAAAAGGGAAGAAAGCTGGTTAAGAAACTTCCTCGAAAAACCTGACCCCAGGACCCGTATTGAGCCAGCCCATCTGACTCTCGCCGAGGCAAGACCGAGCGGGCGCACAGCGTCTATTTATCGCATTAAGCGACCGTTGTGGTAAGTCTTGCTGAAGCGTTTCGAGTTACCGGGCCAGCCCATGTTCGCGCTAGAAAAAGAAAAGTAATACCGAGCGGGTCTATTTATCCCATTAAGCGACCACTGCGGGAAGTCTTGTTGAAGCGTTTCGAGTAACCAGGCCGGCCCATTGCGAGAGCTAGCTCACCTAGCCACCCGACCTGGTCTGGCTCATAATAATTAAGAGACATGTTCTCTAGTTGAGGCGGGTAAAACCAGTTTTCAATTTGTTTTCACGATTTTTTTTCTGTTTTTTCCTTTTGTTTTTTTCTTCAGTTTTTTATTTTTCTTTCTTCTTCAATTGGTTTTTCTTTTAGTTTTTTTTGTTTTTCTCCGCCTTTTCTCTCTTTTCTCCATTTTTTTCTTATGTTTTTTCAATGTCAAGGATATCGCTTATTGTTAGCGTCCCGATCAGTTGGGGATTAGAGATTAATCAAAAATCGTTCGATTAATCAATTTTATCGGTCGACTATTAGTCGGCCATTTTTTTCAAATGCCAGGCTCCTAACACTAAAATATCCTATATTCAACATCAAAACAAAATTAGACAGAAGTGTTAGCTTGATTCCTAGCCTTTTAATCCGGTTATAATTACCAACAAAACAGGACAATAGTACATATTGGAAAACAAGGTCTACAAAACACAAATAAACATAGTTTTTGCAAACATAATGTTAGAAATAGGCTCGATTTATCGGTAGATTCCTGATAAATTGCTTGTTAGAGTGAAAAATCGGCCCAAATGATAAATGATGAATTAAGGCATAATCTTATTGGTCACCGCATGAGTAGCCATAAATCGGATGATAAATCGCTGAATTAGAAGATTTGTTGAGCAGTGTGGTTTTTTCCCTTTCACTTTACAATTTCTTATATGCCAAAAACATTTTTTTTAATAAGTGATCAACATTTTTTGTATACACATTCAACATTGTCCAAATGTTTATTCAACATTTTTCAAATATTTGTTCAACATTAGTACTTACTCAAATGAAACTTCTTCAACATTTTTTAAATACTTGTTCAACATTTTTTAATACATATTCCACATTTTTTAAATACTCGTTCAACATTTTGAATACTTATTCAGCATTTTCAAATACTTGTCAACACTTTTAAAATTCTTGTTCAACATTTTTATAATGCTTGATTAACATTTTTTCAAATGTTTGTTCGACATTTTTTTCAAATCCTTGTTCAACATTTTCCTAACGCTTGATTAATTTTTTTCAAACACTTGTTCAACATTTTTCAGATACATGTTCAACATTTTTTGAATGCTTAATTAATACTTTTTGAATGCTTGATTTACATTTTCCAAATAATTGTTCAACATTTTTCAAATTCTTGAATAACATTTTTCAAATGCTTATTCAACATTTTTTGAATAATTTTTCAATATTTTTCAAATGTGTTTTTGGGAGAGTGTTTTTGTACTATGTATATTTAGAATTCAAGTATAAACAAAAAAAAGAAGCAAAAAAGCAAAAGAAAAACATGAGAATTTACGAAATAGGAAACAGGCAGATGCTTACCCGCGCACATGGGCCGGTCCATATGCTCGCTAGCTATATATATATTTAGAATATTTTAAAGTATAAACAAAAGTAAAAAGGAAAGGAAAAAAGAAAAAAAAACGTGAAAAATAATGAAATAGGAAACATGCAGATGCTTACCCGCGCACATGGGCTGGTCCATATGCTCGCTAGCTTCAGTGAGTCAGAATGATCGACTCGCTGAACATGAGAAATAGCAGCGCCTCTTGCCATATGGGGGGCCGAATTGGACAAGGGGAGGGAGTCCAACTTCCCCTCCTAGGCCGGCACCCCGGGGGGAAACTTTCCCCCTTGATGCTTGCCTCTCCCTCCCCTCCAACCTATATATACTAGGGGGGTTTGTTCCATTGTTCATACAAGTTTTGGAGCCTCCTCTAGTTCTTCTAGTTCTTCTAGTTCTACTTCTACTTGGTCCTAGTTGACTAATTAGAGTTAGGATAATCCTCTTGTCCTCATAATTAGAAACCATGTGTGGTTCTAATCTCCTCCCTTAATTCTTTGATGACGATTAGCTCTGGACAGCAAAGCGTTGCTGGATCGTGAAGGCTGCGCGCTTGCAACCAAGTAGAGAGGTTGTGCTTTCTTTGGTTAGAGGGACTGTTTGTGGGCGGTACGAGGGACCATTCATCGACGGTTCAAGGGACCCCAAGTACGATCTACACCGACACGTTCATCTTCTGCTGCAACTCGGTGACGGTAACAATCGTGATCCCAACCCGTTATGCATCTTCATATTGACCTTGGGCGATCGTAGGTGCGAAACTTTTTATTTTCTAGTATGTCTCCCAACAAGAGGTCCCACAACACCACCACGACCAGCCTTAGAGGAGGCATGGTCGGGACAAGGTCCTACCTCTAGGAGGACTTCAGACATCTAGGGCCACGGAGGTGGGTGCCCGGGCGAGGTGGAGCATATGGGAGGGTGGGGGGAGGAAGACGCGCCGCACCGGGTAATGCTGGTGCGGACAATGAGGAGGAACCTCGGTGGCGCCAGCAAATCCATCACCAGGAGGAGTCACGAGGATGTGCACCGCTAGGACAACCACCAGGAGGTGCGAGAGGGGGGTGTCACCAGATCCACCTCTAGGAGGCGTGCCGCCGGCCGCCGGCCGCCAGGATGCCAACAGACCACTGCAATGCAGGCCATCAACCGCGGGGCACCGCACGAGGAGAGTCGCGGAACAGGGGGAGACCCCACCGTTGCAACCACAACACGAGCTTCGCTTAGTGGTGGCTTTCGGTGCTAGCGAGAGGAGTAGCCGGAGGAGGGGGCTGGTGGCGCACTGTGGTCGGGGGTTGTCGCCCGTGTGGCCTAGGTTAAGCGACGCGGGAGCCTCGGCTCGTTCGCTCCCCTGGTTTACTCCTACTGTCGTGCTTTTTGTGCTCGTTTGTAAAAATACAAGACTTAACCTAAAAAAATCATTTTGCCATGCAACACTACATGGCCTCTTTGATTCGTAGGATTCTGAAAACGCCGGATTAGGAAAAGTATAGGATTGAAGTGGCATGCCCACTTGAATCCTATAGGATTAACAAGGAGTATTTAATGCCAAGGAAGAACAAAGGAATTAGAAAAAGATTGGAGTGGATGTTACATTGCCTATGAAATGAAATGTAGTACAAATGATTTCATACCAAAATATTCTATGGGATCCAATCATATGAATCAAAGGACCAAGGTAGGAAAAACTCACGAGGATTTCAATGCTTCAAAAATCCTATAGAATTCCTTTGAATCAAATGAACCCTTATGCCGCAAAGTTGTCGACTCTAATTTCATGTTAGCATGCAGCACTATACACTTGCGAATTATTATAATAGAAGGCGTTTGAAATAGGTACTCCCTCCATAAATTAAAATAAGAGTGTTTAGATCACTACTTTAGTGATCTAAATGCTCTTACACTACTTTAGTGATCTAAATGCCCTTATATTAGTTTACAAAGGAAGTACAAGAGTAGCATGACATGACACGTACACAAATTGGGGTACACTAAGATGCTAGAGTAGACGAATGGGTTGCTAAGCCCGAAGAGGAAAAAACAAACTAAAGCCTTATTCTCGGAGATAAGCATGTCGCTCCTTTCGGCTCCGGCCCAAGCCCAGAGGCGTGTCGTGCAGTCCCGACCCTGAGGGGAGCGGGCAGGGCTGCCACGGCGAACGCCAGGGCTATTTATCGCATTCACCGATTGTCGAGGAAACTATCACGTCGAGAAAACGGGCGTCCCATTTTAAACGCACGGTGGTTTTAAAAAGGGGAATAAAAATGAGCCAGCCAGGAATCAAACCCTGGTATGCAAGGTTATTCCCTGCGAGACTAACTAGCCCTCCCGCAATTACTTACTGGTTAGTAGTAGGATCGTGACCTACAAGAGGTGACCAGATCCGGTCTTCTTCGGTTTTTCTTTGTTTCTCGTTTTTTTTCTTCTTCGGTTTTTTCTTTTTTCTTCTCCTTTTTTTTCATTTTTCATTTTTTCTTTGTTTCTTTTTGTTTTTCATTCTACATTTCTCTATGCATGTTAAACATTTCTTTCAATACTTGTTTCAACATTTTTATATACATGATCAACATGTTTTTCAAATACCTGTTCAACATTTTTTCAGATAATTTGTTCAACATTTTTGAAATACTTTGTTCAACATCTTTTTGAATATTTGTTCTACATTTTCGAAATACTTGTTTAACATTTTTAAATACTTGTTCAACATTTTTCATATACCCGTTCAACATTTTTAATACTTATTCAACATTTTTTAAATTTTAAGGTGCCATGTACAGGCAAAATAGTTACAGGGCACCCACTACTTTCTACACCAGTAGGTTATAAGTGGGTTGCCTCCACATGTTGTGTCTCCATCATTCTGTATTTTTAGCTGGGTTCTCTGGTTTTGTTTCCATCGGGTCTTGTTTGATTTTCTAGCTGCTTTTTTCTTTGCTTTCAAATTTTTAATTTAATATTTTACTTTATTTTCCTTTTTATGTTTTTCCATCTTAAATTAATGAACTTTTTTCAATTTTTGTGAACCCTTTCTATTTCGGAAATGTTAACGCCCACACGTGTGGGCGTTTGCACATCGCCCACACACCTCCATCACCACTCATTTTGCCACGTATGAATAGATGACATCAGCAGAATGTTTTTTTTCGGCTTAAAAATATTGTATCTCCTAAATAAAAAAGCGAAATAAAAATCCGTTTTCACCATTAAATCCGTCTCGACGAGATCTTCAAAACTAGACCATATGTTGATATGTTTCGACGAATTTTGTTTTTTGCCAGAAGTTGCCACGGTGTTTACACTGCAGTTGCCATAGGGCTTAAACTAAAGTTGCCATGTGGCAATTTTAGTTTGTAGATCATGACAATTTTAGTATTTTGATGATGGCAACTCCAGTACTTTGACCATGAAAATTATTTTTTGTATGAACCATGGCAATTTTACGTGCATGTATCATGGCAATTTTAGTTTATGGTTCATGGCAAGTCTAGTTTCTTAATTCCCCGTTTTATAAATGTCAAAATTATTTTTAAATGTAGAAGAAAATAGCTGAAACGTATCATGGCAACTTCAGTGTAAACATCATGACAATTCATATGCAATAGACATGGCAACTTTTAATCCAATTTTTTTTTCATCAAAACATATCAACATGGGATCTAGTTTCGAAGATCTCATCACGAGGGATTTAATGGTGAAAACGGATTTTCAATCGGATTTTTCGTTTAAGAGATAAAACATTTTAAAAACTAAAAATTCAAAAAGATTTCTGCATGCATGCATGCGATGACGTGGCAATCTGTTTACATTAGAGACGTGTGGTGCGTCTCCCTTCCTGCCACACGTGTGGCAGTTAGCGCGACCCTTCTATTTTGTGAAGTTATCAAAATCAAGGACTTTTACCAATTCACAAAAAATAATCAAAATCATTAATATTTTCTTAATCCGTGATTTGTTTTCCAAATTCGTGGAGATTTGTAAATATGCGAACTTTTTTCAACTCGTGAACATTTTTTCTAATTCGTGATCTTTTTTCAAATTCATGTTTTTAAAAATATGTAAACTTTTTCAAATTCATGACCATTATTTAAGTCCATATAGTTTTTCCAAATTCGTAGATTTTTTTAATCCATAACTTTCTATCAAATTCATGAACAGTTTTCAATTCCATGAAAGTTTTTTGAATTCGTGAGCTTTTCAAATTCATGATCTTTTTTTCCGATTCGTAACTTTTTAGAAGTCAACGATCAATGGACAAAGGTCAATGGTCAGTGTTCAAAACCATCGGTCAATGGTCACAGGCCTGCGGTGAACGGTCAAGGCGAGCCAGCCAGCTGACTGAAAAAATGAACAGCCAACCAGGACCTCCTATACGACGCGTTCTGCGTCAAGATGCTGCTCGAACGCATAGGCGCGCGCAACCGGGTCAGCCCATTAGCGACACCAGTGAAGGGTGTGCGGTTGTAGCGAGCGGGAGAACCGAGCACTCTAGGAGACCGGATTTGTAGCAACCTTGTACTATAGCGAACCGGTACTGTAGGGGCGCGTCCCTGTAGCGTGTTATTACTGTAGCAAGCATATTTTTAACTGAGACTAAATTTTGAAAAGCATGAAGAAATTTTAGTTTTCTGAACATTTTTTGCATTCTGTAACTTTTTGAAATTGGGAATTTTTTTATAACAAATTTTGAAAAAAGGAACATTTTTTAATTTGTGAACAATATTTCAAAATGGGAAGATTGTTTTCAAACCAACCTTCACGCTAGGATGACCATTAAGTTCTTTGCCATGTAACTTAGTGTCGAAACTTATTGTACTCGTTTATCACTTATTTACTGTAAACCAATACAAGTACTGCCAAGTCTATGATTTGTAGTTTACGTAAAAGTATAAATTTTATATAAATTTAGTGACATAGGAAAGCCTCTGTTCTGCTTATAAAACACATTTTTTATGTGTACAGTACTCTACTTTAAATTAAATCAAACAGCAAAAATATCCACTATTTTTCCGTTTTGCGAATTATATATTCATAGGATATGTTTGGTGGAACAATAAAAAAAATTCATATGTCTATGCACACGTCTAAGTTTTGTCTTCTCAAACTTACCATTTTACTAACATGCTAGTCAGTTTTGTTCTTTTGAACTTATATTTGTAATACGTTGTTTTTTCCCTCTTCCCACTGCATTCCTAATGAGAATTTAAGGTTAGACGCATTAAATTCTTTTTTCCTCCTCTTCTCCATGTACTGTCTTTCTTCCCTTCCAGATCTGATCTATTCTCACTTCTAAGGGACCCTAGTTAACTAGTCCAACAAACTCCACTCTCACAACCATTGCCATGAATGAAATCTATTTCCTCTCCTTGTTAGTTTCTTCTGCTACGGATTATTGGTCGTTTCCATACCCTGACCAAATGGAGGACGATGGAGGCAGCGGAATTGAGGTAAAGTTCCACCTATCTCGCTTAAACTCGTTCGAATACAGTGAAGAAAGTGTATTTGCTACTGAATCTATGCTTTCTGTACCTAGTGCCCAATATGTTACGACAACAAAGGCTTCTGCAACTATGAGGAGTTTCCCATGTACAACAGTTTCAACCTCTTCTTTCGGGAATCATCGGATGACATGACGGTAAGCTTTAAATTAAGTATCATTTCTTAAGGAACGAGAACGACTATGTAATTTATACTTAAGCATACAATATTCCTATCGATTTTTTAACTTCAACTTTACTTCTGACAAACAGATGACAAAGGAGACTTAACATTTAGAACACAATTCATGTTCTATTACTATCTTTTGTAAACACCTGAATGTCCCTCACATATACAATGTGTCTTGTGAAAACAATTACTTAAGAAACCTAGTATGAATAATCCTTATCTCATGCTTTGCAAGAAATATTTTCCTTGAGAATGTAATGATCAAAAAGTCCAGGAAATTCTAGAAAGAGTACACCGTGAGACCAAAAAGGGCTTTATGCCATGAATGAATAGCATGGAACCTGTTTCAGTGGAGAGGATTGGAATAAGTTTATCGAACTTTACAATATTCAAATGGTGTTCGGATTTCATTAAATATGTATGGTTGTTCCGTCCATGTGCTACTACCAAATGATCCTGTCACTGATCCATGTTAGATGCTTAAGATATAACTGCATTTTACTATGCTTTCTCTTACCTGCTGCAAGTACTAATTTCATATTCATCGCTAACTGTACTGAAACTCCATACTAGTTTATTTTAGGATGCCTGCAAAAAGCAAAACAATTATCAAGAATATCCAAACTACGAATGGCACAACAACAAACTGGAAGGATATTTCTCACACAATATCATTTACGTGGTGTATTCATTATGTTCAGGCAATTCACCATTCTGGCCCAAGTGATCATTTGCATGTCCCACTCATACACACTTTGACCAAGTCCAATATTAAAAACAAACTGCTAGTAATTGCTAATATTGTCATTACAATTTTAATATATTTCTATAGAATACATATACTTGTTAATTACTTACGATTCTGGATTGTAAGATGAACCAGCTGAATTGCAGCTTGTTATGACTCCCCATATAGACTTCACTTGTACATACACACCTATTGTGGATGATCATTCCATCATTAATGACTCGCCTGAAGTATTGAAGTAGACCTCTTTCAAAATTGGGGAGAAGGTTCTGATCCTGGACAATAGTCCTCGTGAAGTTTTCCTATTTGTCTTACGCATTCGTGATTCAATTTAGTTTTATTTTGTGATATTCTGATCGTACTTTATCATGTTGCATGCAATTGTTAGTCCTAGTGTGCACCTTTGAAATGTTGATTTTAAAGTTTGTTCTGATGCTTTTAATATGTAGCTAGTAAGTGTGTACTAAACTTTTTTGTACTGTTATTTTGCAGTATGATACTCCTTCTGATCCAAAATAAGTGTCGCAATTTTGAACTGGTGTTAGTTCAAAACTGTGACACTTATTATGGATGGTAAATAGTGCTATATGGAGATATGTTTAACTGTAGATCCTTACCTTATGATCGTTCCCATCATTTACTCAACTTCAATTATATTTACATTCTTACAATCATTGTAACCAAGTGCCATACTATATTAACATATTTTCTAAAGTATATTTGTAAATAAACGAATCACTATCATGTCGTATCAAATCAACATTGTTTTTAGTCGATATATGTAGATCTTTCCATCTATCTTGTCAGAGCCAAATAATTATGAAGTGTTATTAGACAAACGTAAATTACACATATATATGTTGTACTTCCATCAACATATGTATTTTCATGTGTTTGAATTGTATGCTTTTTACATATGACAATTCATGCTAGTGTTACTATTCAGAATTTACAAGTTGGGTGAGAATTTATCATTCTTATTTTTAGCTCTAAGAGTTTTAGATCTTATGATTAGCTTATTGTTTAATATTTCGAGTTCAACTTCAGGTTTGTGGTTTAGGTATTACATTATAGGGTTTAGAGTTTAGGACTTTTTACTTTTGGCCTATATTATCAATAAATTTAGTTTGGGGTTTAGGGTTATCGTTAGAATTTAGGCTTTATGGTTTATGGTTTAGGATTTAGTTTACTAATGTACTCAATGTAGGGATTGTACTTCATGGTTTAGGGCTTAGGTTATTGACTTACATTTTATTGTTCATGGTTTATGGTTGGCATTTTTGAGTTTGGGTTCAGGTCTGACGGATTACTATTTATACCCTACAGATTATTGCATTTTGTGTTACCGTTTACAAATCATATGATCTAGCATTTGATATAGTACAGATCACCTCCTATAATCTCTACCGAGTCAATAATTTGTATTATTACCAACATAAGTAATAATGAACTTGTTCTATTTGTATTGCAATGAATCAACCACTAACATATCACTATTAAAATATGTTGACATGTAAATATAGTACAATTTTCAAACATATGTACAATACATATAGCATCATATAAATACATCCATTTACTAGTCAATATGTACACCTACAGTACAACAAGACAATCAACTTTTCATTATATATAAATTTCTCAAATTTCCAAATGATACGATTAAAACATGAATTTTATAGATAATATCATTTGATAGGTACTATTATTCATTGAATTGAAATGCTTCATACCAACTTTTAATGTGAACATCAATATGATAATCATGAAATTTTGAAAGATACTACTTAAATACTTGTAAAATAACAAAATCTCATTTAGGATTCAATTTCATCAAAAGCCATACCATTTGTAATCGCTATTGTGTATTGCAAAATAAGAATATTTCTGTAGGATCGAAAGTATGTCTAGAGGAGAGGGGGGTGATTAGACTACTTGACCAAATAAAAATCTAGCCTTTTTCTCAATTTTAGTTCTTGGCAGATTTTAGCAACTTAGCACAAGTCAAGGAATCAACCTACACATGCAATTCTAAGAGTATAGCAGCGAAATGTAAAATAGTTGCATATGAAGGTAAAGGGAGGAGTTTGAGAAAGTAAATGCAATGTTGACACGGAGATTTTTTTCCGTGGTTCCTATAGGTGGTGCTATCGTACATCCACGTTGATGGAGACTTCAACCCACGAAGGGTAACGGTTGCGCGAGACCACAGAGGGATCCACCCACAAAGGGTCCGCAAAGAAGCAACCTTGTCTATCCCACCATGGCCGTCGCCCACGAAGAACTTGCCTCACTAGGGTAGATCTTCACGAAGTAGGCGATCTCCTTGCCCTTACAAACTCCTTGGTTCAACTCCACAATCTTGACGGAGGCTTCCAAGTGACACCTAGCCAATCTAGGAGACACCACTCTCCAAGAAGTAACAAATGGTGTGTTGATGATGAACTCCTTGCTCTTGTGCTTCAAATGATAGTCTCCCCAACACTCAACTCTCTCTCACAGGATTTGGATTTAGTGGAAAGAAGATTTGAGTGGAAAGCAACTTGGGGAAGGCTAGAGATCAAGATTTATGTGGTAGGAATGGAATATCTTGACCTCAACACAAGTGTAGGTGGTTCTCTCTCAGAAAATGTATGTTGGAAGTGTAGGCATGTTTTGATGGCTCTCTCCATGAATGAAGAGTGGGTGGAGGGGTATATATAGCCTCCACAAAAAATATAACCGTCACACACAATTTACCAAACTAGGTGGGACCGAATCGTGAAACTCGGTCAGACCGATTTAGTTCATAATGTGACCGTTAGGCATTTCGGTGGGACCGACACGTCAACTTGGTGGGACCGATATCGTTAGGGTTATGGCATAACGTAATCTTGGTGAGACCGATTACACAAACTCGGTGAGACCGATTTTGATAATAGACAAACAAAGAGTTGGTCAGGAAAACTCGGTGGGACTGATTCGCTCATCTCAGTTGGACCAAAACGTTACGAAAGGGAAACAAAGAGTTTGCATTGCAATCTCGGTGGGACCGATCGCTCATCTTGGTTTGACCGAAACGTTACAAAGGGAAACAAAGAGATTACAATCCCATCTCGGTGAGACTGAGATCCCTATCGGTGAGACCGAAAAGACTAGAGTTTATGGCAGTGGCTATGTCAACTGAACTCGGTGGCGCCGGATAGAAAGTTCCAGCGGGGCCGAGTTTGACTTTTGGTTTGGGGCATATGTGGATGTGAGAAAGTAGTTGAGGGTTTTTGGAGCGTATCACTAAGCACTTTGAGTAAGAAACTCATTAAGCAACACCTCACCCCCTGTTGATAGTATTAGCTTTTCCTATGGACTCAATGTGATCTTGGATCACTAAAATGAAAAATGTAGAGTCTTGTGCTTTGAGCTTGAGCCAATCCTTTTGTCCTTAGCATTTTGAGGGGTCCATGTTTCTCATCCATGCCATGCCAAACATTGAGCTTTCCTGAAATATTTATCTTGAAATAGCATTAGCTCAATGAGCTATATGTTGTTAGGAATTACCAAAACCACCCAGGGATAGTTGCACTTTCAATCCTTTTTGGTAATTGATGACAACATATAGATCAAAGCTTCGACAAATGATAATAAGATTGAAAAACATCATCGCTTTGAGAAGTATGTGATAAGCAAGAGCTCCCCCTAAATTTGTGCATTATTTAAAATTTGCTTTGGACTGCAAATGCACAATGTGTTAGGATCATGGGTTACTCTTTCATGTCACATACATCTTGGTGGAGCGCTCAAAATGGTAATAATTGAACACATGCACTCATCATAAACAAAGTGAATGATCATAAATGGATATAAGAGATAATATCATCCAACAAGCATTAAGGGTAGCATATGATAAAACACATGAACAAACAAGTAAACAAGTAGCACACAATCAAGAAGTTCAACCAAAAACAAGAGAGATAAAAAGCAACACTCTCTCTCGAAGCCTATGATCTATACATTTTCTCCCCCTTTGGCAACAAGTTACCAAAATTTTTAAAGAATGCATAGTGCTAAACGACTCTCAGGCTTGGTCTTCATGAGGTGGTGTAGAGATGACTCCAAGGACGAAAGCGTCTGTTGATGTAGCTGGAGCTGGTGGAGTGGATGCCGGAGCTGGTACTGGAGCTGTAGCTGCTGGTGCAGATGTAGTAGCTCTAGTATCTGTGACTGGCACTGCAGCGGATCTCTGTCCTCTGGGCTCTCTAGCAAAAGCATCTGTAGTAGAATTTCCCTTCTTCTCCTCCACTTCCTCCTGAAGTTGCTCAACTGCAGTTTGGATCTCAGTTACCTTGACATCAAGAGCATAGAATTTCTGCTCAATGATCCTCTCCAAACTCTCCTGGTTTTGAGTCAGGGTGGCCAAGCCCTTCTCAATCCTCAAGGTGGAGGCAATCAGATAGCCAAGATGATCTTGCTTGCTCTTCAAGAATACTTGATATGCCTCTTCAGCAGTTGGCATATTCGCAGCTTTCTCCGCCCTTTCCTTCTCTCTCTTCTCATGTGCTTGAGCTGATGATGGTTCATTTTCATTCATAACAATAGTGTTTTCTTCAAATTCAGGTTAGATGGGCAGGTGCTCCTTATCCAATAGATATTTGCCTTTGCCCATCTTGGAGTTAATGAGCTCCTGAATTTGTGGGGCATACCCACAAGATCTCTTCTGATCAACTGCAGTCCTCTTGATTGTTTCCACAATCAGACTCATCACCTTGAACTTTTGAGGCACATCAAACAAATGTAGCAAATTGATAGCATGTCATCTGATCATCTTGTGATCACCTGACTTGGGTAGCAATGTGTGCCTTAGGATCCAGTTGATGGTAGGCAAACCAGACAACAAGAAATGGACAGATCCAAACTTATGAGTCTCCAAAGCACCATCTAGGATCTCTTTGTACATGTGTGCCATAGTGTTATGGTCTTTTTTCTTTTCAGCATAAATATCCAAGTCATCTTCATTTTCTTCTGGAGCATTGATCAACTGAGCCCATTCTTCCACAGAGTATTGGTACCTAGTACCTTCTGACATCCAAATGATCTTCCCATCTGGGTAGAAGTGGGCAGTTGAATAGAACTGCATGATCAGCTCATCATTCCACTTGGTAAGCTTCTGGGCAACAAATGTATCAACTCCACATGCTTTGAAGCTGTCATATACTCCTGGATAGTGATATTAATTCTCCTTGATGTACTCTCAGTTAACCCATCTCATGTCACAGACAATAGGCTTCTTGTCAAGCAAAATTGTCTCATAAAAGTCTTGCTGTTCCTTGGTGTGAAACCTGTAGTCAACAACAGTTCTTCTCCTGACAGCATATGGATCAGACTGTCTCCATAATCTTAGTCCTGAATCCTTTCTGATTTTTATGTTCTCTGCAACAGGATGTGCATCATTGTGGTCAGGGATCTTGGGCTTCAGTTTTCTCAAAACAAGTGAATCATCTTCTTCTGCAGCTTCAGGCACTGGGGCCTTGTTCTTCTCCTCGGCTGGAATACTTCTGGTGTTCCTCTTGGGTTTAGGCTTTTGAGCTGGAGCAGCAGCCTTGGGAGTAGCTTTGGGCTTAGATGGAGCAGCCCCTAACATGATTGCATCTCCCATGAGCTTCTGAGCTTTGGGTGCTGGAGCACCACCCTCTTCCTCTTTATCTTCCTCATCAGAATCTCAGGGCTTGCCAAGAACTTTGGCAGTAGTGGTTCTTGCCCTCTTCTTCTTCTTGTCTTTACCAGCTGCTTCTTCTTCAGATTCAATGGTGAACTTCATAGTTTCACCTGTGGCAACCTTCCTGGGTTTGGATGTAGGCACTCTCCTGGCAGGTGCCTTCTTGTTCATGCCTGGTTTAGTTGCAGCAGCTGTGCCATACTCCTTTTTAGCACCTTTTTCCTTGAAGTGGCCTCATCCTCAACAGCAATATAATCTTCATCCTCTGAAGCTGAGGTTTTCTTCTTCCTTGTCCTAGTAGCTGCCTTTAGAAAGTTACTAGGTGTGCTCCTGCTGCCCTCATCATAGCTGCTTGAGGGACTAGTGCCCTCACTCAAATGAGCTTGCTCTTCAGACATGTTCTGGCTATCACTTTGATCAGACATCTCTACAAACTCACTGACAGCAGACCCTGTGAATAGATATAGATGAGGTAGAGTAGATGAGCATCACAAAGTACAGATGTTTTTGCAAAACAGATGACTCAAAACTTAGTTTTAGTTTTCCATAGAAAGCATTTTGGAGCTACCGATTTGTAAACTCGGCGATATGGAAGCAGCTTTTGGAACCTAAACTAGTGAACTCGGTCAGACCGAGTCACACTTCGGTGGCACCGAGACTGCTAGGGTTTCAGAGAGAATTGAACTCAGTCACACCGATTTGCAATTCTCGGTCAGACCGGAAATCGCATGTGCAATGGCCTAAGCCAAATGGGTGAGACCGATTTCAACAACTCGGTCGGTCCGAGATGAGTTCGGCAGAAACCTAACCCTATATTTTCAAATCAAATTTAATCTATAGGATGTTTTCGCTGGACAGAATGATTTCACATGTGGCAAGAATCATGGCAAAGCAATGTGCTACAAATCGGAGTTAATGAATAGCACAAAGTATCAAGTTCATACCCTAACTCGATGGTGAACTTGCTACAGCGGCAACGGCGGGGCAGATTGCCGTTGACGACGGCGGAGACTAGTGGCGGGAGGTCGCTGAAGACGATCCGGAGACCCGAAGAGGCAGAGCAGGTTACGTGCGGATGAAGGCTTTCGGAAAAATTTCCAAAATTTGACCCGTCGATATATATAACCTAACCCTATCGGTGTGACACCGAGGTGTAAAACTGTGAGCAGTTACTGCAACTCGGTGTGACCGAAAGGTTCTAATCGGTTGCACCGAGATTGAAAACCTAGATCAACTTAGTGATCTCGGTATGACTGAAAAGGGTGAATCGGTCAGACCAAAATGCACAAAGAGGTTTTGGAAGTTTAAGTCTATGACGAATCGGGGACTCCGAGTGCTCCTCACACAGAGTGGTTCGAATCTGACTTGATCAAACTTTGTGATGTAGCATGAATAGAGTTTGAGACGAGAAAGCATAGATAGCTAGAGAAGGTTCTTAGGCATTCTTGTCCATCCACTTGGCAAAAGGAAAGAAACCAAACAATCAAAACAACAAGTGGATGTCCTCGAATGAGTAAAATATGCAACCAACATGCTCACACAATAGAATGGCAAATGAAATATGTGGCAAAGCATGCACTACCAATTCTAGCATCTATCAAGAAATTGGCAATGACTAGGTCATCTATATATGTATATTGACTTAGGAGTCAGAGAACATTTGATCATATGTCATACTCATTGTTTAAGCACAAGTGGGGTTACCACTTTTACATAAAGCATTGTTGTGTTCACACCATTAGAGTTGCTTTGGCTCAATTCTTAGAGTAAAGCTCCCCCTAGATGTGAGATCCCCCCTAAGAGGGATGAACTAACCTTCGTGTCGATGATGACTTCATGTAGATGTTGAAGATGTGGATGCTCAATGTTGTTGATAATTTGGAGCAATCCATTGGAGTGAGTTGCACTTTGAATACCTACATGGGTTAGTCCCACAAGGAACAAACAAGGATATCCATAGACATAGAGTGATGCGCACACAAGATGATGTCCATGAAAGCATTAGGTTACCTTGTCCCTTGTCTTACCAATAAGAGGGTTTGCGACTCCTTGAACTAGTGCAAGATGTGGAAGTTGATTGCACTTGTCCTTGCCAAAATGATATGAGTGAAGTATATTGGCGGAGTCACCCTTAAGAACCCTCTAGTTCTTCTACTTTGGGATCCACATCATCTTGATGGGAATCCCTGGAGTTGTAGTCATACTTTGTAGTCTTGGTAACCCACTTGACCAAGGCCTTAGGAGCTTCTTCAAATGCATCAATATCCTCTTGAAGCTTGTCCTTGCCTTTTTGCTTGTGGTCTTGTGGTGGAAGATCATCTTGAGCTTGTGTTCCTTTGAAAGAAGTAGAATCGTACTTCTCTTGTTGAGGAACAAACTTCATCTTGGGGTATTGATTTCTTCCCACTCAACTCCATTGGCATTGAACTTTCGTTCAAAACCAACACCTTGATTCTTCCGGTGCCTTCCTTGCTTGCGTACAATCTCCTCAAATTTCTTACTTTCAGCAAGGCTCTTGTAAACACCTTTCTCTATAATTCCCTTCAATAAGCTATTTTCTTGCTTAAGTGTAACATGGCTAAGAGAATCATTAGTGGAATCAAGAGAACTACTAGAAGCAACAACATTGGATTTAGCATGATTATTGTTACTACTAGAAGAAGAATATTTCTTGTTCTTGTTACTAGACTTGACTTGTGGCATGTAACTAGATAAGAGTAAACGCTTGGAAATGTAAGAAGAACTTTTCTTGCAAAGATCATCATTGATTGCCTTTAAAAACTCATGCTCTTGCTCAAGGTTGAGCTTTTCAAAGCGTAACTTCTCATGATTCTTTAAAAGTTCTCGATGATCTTCCAAGATAGTTTCATGAGCTAACTTAAGAGTGTTTAGTTCTTTAGTTAGGCGCTCAATCTTCTCCTTATCATTGTCATTCGTTTTATCTTGATTAGCATGATTAATTAACGTTTCATCATAGTATTCATCACTAGAGTTATCAACAAGTAAATCATCATCACCTAACAAGTTATCTTCATCACTATTGAAATCAACATACTCGGGGTGTGATACCTTTGGGCCTTTAGCCATGAAGCATCTTCCAATTCCTTCATTTGGTGAGTTAAATATGTCGTAGGAGTTGGTTGACACAAGTGCTAGACCGGCAACACCTTCATCTTGAGTATATTCGGAGTCAGAGTCATAGCTTCTCTCGGAGTGATTGTCGGAGTCGGAGCCGGATACCCATTCACCAACATGAGCTTGATGTCTTCGTCTTGTGTAGCTCTTTGATGATTTATCCTTCCTTTCCGAATCCTTGCTTCTCCAGGATGTTCTTCGTTCATAACGATCATCTCTACTCCTTTCTCTTGATGGTGATTCTTCTCTTCTACTCCTTATTTTTGGAGAATCTTCTCTTCTTTTGTAGGGAGCCGTACACTCATTGGAATAGTGTCCGGGTCTTCCACAATTGTAGCAATTACGCTCACGACTAGAAGGTCTTTTGTCATTGTAGGACCTTGACTTGGAACTTCTCTCCTTGCTTCTACTCTTGTAGAACTTGTTGAAGTTCTTCACCATTAGGCTCAATTCTTCATTGAAGGTTTGTTTCTCACTTGATGATGTGGGAGCTTCACATGAGGCTTTGTAAGCACCACTTGACTTGTTGTGGAGCTCTTCCTTATCCTTGAGTGACATCTCATGAGCAACAATTCTTCCAATAACTTCCGTTGGCTTGAGATCTTTGTAATTGGACATCATTTGGATCAATGTACACACGGTATCATATTTTCCATCCAAGGCACTTAGGATCTTCTTCATGATGAATTTGTCAGTCATCTCTTCACTTCCTAAACCAGCAATCTCATTTGTGATGAGAGCAAGCCTAGAGTACATTTCAGCGGCGCCTTCACCATCCTTCATTTCGAACTTGTCAAGTTTACTTTGAAGCACATCCAATTTGGATTCCTTGACAGAGTCGGTACCTTCGTGCATATCAATCAAAGTATCCCAAATTTCCTTCGCATTCTCAAGACGGCTGATTTTGTTGAATTCTTCGGGGCACAATCCATTGAAGAGAATATCACAAGCTTGAGCATTGTATTGCAGCATCTTCAACTCTTCCGTGGTAGCTTCACAGTTCGGTTCTCTCCCATCAAAGAATTCACCTTGCAAGCCAATACACACAATAGCCCAAACGGCGGGGTTATGTCCAAGAATATGCATTTTCATCTTATGCTTCCAACTAGCAAAATTTGTACCATCAAAGTAAGGACCTCTTCGGTGGTAATTTCCCTCGCTAGACGCCATACTCTCCTAGGTTGTGAAACCAAGGCTATGACCACCAAAACCTATGGAAATCAAAGCAAATGGAGACCAAAGCTCTAATACCACTTGTAGGATCGAAAGTATGTCTAGAGGGGGGGGGGGGTGATTAGACTACTTCACCAAATAAAAATCTAGCCTTTTCCCAATTTTAGTTCTTGGCAGATTTTAGCAACTTAGCACAAGTCAAGCACTCAACCTACACATGCAATTCTAAGAGTATAGCAGCGGAATGTAAAACAATTGCATATGAAGGTAAAGGGAGGAGTTTGAGTAAGTAAACGCAATGTTGACACGGAGATTTTTTATCCATGGTTCCAATAGGTGGTGCTATCGTACATCCATGTTGACGGAGACTTCAACCCATGAAGGGTAATGGTTGCGCGAGTCCACAGAGGGCTCCACTCATAAAGGGTCCACGAAGAAGCAACCTTGTCTATACCACCATGGCCGTCGCCCACGAAGGACTGCCTCACTAGGGTAGATCTTCACGAAGTAGGCGATCTCCTTGCCCTTACAAACTCCTTGGTTCAACTCCACAATCTTGACGGAGGCTCCCAAGTGCCACCTAGCCAATCTAGGAGACACCACTCTCAAAGAAGTAACAAATGGTGTGTTGATGATGAACTCCTTGCTCTTGTGCTTCAAATGATAGTCTCCCCAACACTCAACTCTCTCTCACAGGATTTGGATTTGGTGGAAAGAAGATTTGAGTGGAAAGCAACTTGGGGAAGGCTAGAGATCAAGATTTATGTGGTAGGAATGGAATATCTTGACCTCAACAAAAGTGTTGGTGGTTCTCTCTCAGAAAATGTATGTTGGAAGTGTAGGCATGTTCTGATGGCTCTCTCCACGAATGAAGAGTGGGTGGAGGGGTTGATGACCCACAAGTGTAGGGGATCTATCCTAGTCCTTTCGATAAGTAAGAGTGTCCAACCCAATGAGGAGCAGAAGGAAATGACAAGCGGTTTTCAGTAAGGTTTTCTTTGCAAGCACCGAAATTGTAGGTAACATATAGTTTCATGATAAGATAAATTGTAACGAGTAACAAGCAATGAAAGTAAATAAAGTGCAGCAAGGTGGCCCAATCCTTTTTGTAGCAAAGGACAAGCCTGGACAATTTCTTATAATGAAAAAGAGCTCCCGAGGACACATGGGAATTATCATCAAGCTAGTTTTCATCACGCTCATATGATTCGCGTTCGGTACTTTGATAATTTGATATGTGGGTGGACTGGTGCTTGGGTACTGCCCTTACTTGGACAAGAAACCCACTGGTACCAATTTGTGGTTTTGGATACAAGATTGGATACAAGAGATGAACTAGGGTTTGAGAGGAGATGGTGCTGGTGAAGATGTTGATGGAGATTGACCCCCTCCCGATGAGAGGATCGTTGGTGATGACGATGGTGATGATTTCCCCCTCCTGGAGGGAAGCTTCCTCGGCAGAACAGCTCTGCCGAAGCCCTAGATTGGTTCTGCCAAGATTCCGCTTCGTGGCGGCGGAGTTTCGTCCTGTAAGCTTGCCTCTAATTTTTTTTCCAGGGTAAAAGCCTTCATATAGCAGAAGACGGGCATCGGAGGGCCATGAGGGGGCCCAGGAGACAGGGGCGCGCCCAGTAGGGGTGGGCGCGCCCCCACCCTCCTGGTCAGGTTGTGGGCCCCCTCTGGTGCTTTCTTCGCTCAATAATTCTTATTAATTCCAAAAATAGCTTTCGTGGAGTTTCAGGACATTTGGAGCTGTGCAGAATAGGTTTCCAATATTTGCTCCTTTTCCAGCCAGAATTCCAGCTGCCGGCATCCCCCTTCTTCATGGTAAACCTTGTAAAATAAGAGAGAATAGCCATAAGTATTGAGACATAATGTGTAATAACAACCCATAATGCAATAAATATCGATATAAAAGCATGATGCAAAATGGACGTATCAACTCCCCCAAGCTTAGACCTTGCTTGTCCTCAAGCGGAAGCCGATATCGAAATATATGTCCACATGTTTAGAGATAGCGGTGTCCATAAAAATAAAATACGGACATGAGATCATCATGATCATTCTTATAACAGTAACATATATAGATTTTGTCATGTGATTTCTTGTACTCAAGTAACAATCAATTCACAATGTCAAGTATGGTTCAAAAACTTCATTGGGAACTAACAAACTATAGTCTCAGTCATTGAAGCAATTGCAATTTATCATAACATCAGAAAGAGTCAAGAATAGAGCTTTTCAGCAAGTCCACATACTCAACTATCATATAGACTTCTACAATTGCTAACACCCACGCAATACTTGTGGTTATGGAGTTTCAACCGGACACTGAGAAAGATAGGGGCTTATTGTGTTGCCTCCCAACGTATTCACCTTTGGGTGATGTCAACAATAATAGTTCATGCTAACTTACATCCAATTGGATATATATATATATATATATATATATCAAGATCTTTCAAACACGAGGAGCTTGCCAAAGGTTAAAAATGAAAAAGGGAAAGGTGAAGATCACCTTGACTCAAGCATAAAGTAAAAGCATAAAGTAAAAGATAGGCCCTTCGCAGAGGGAAGCACATGTTGTCATGTGCTTTAGGGTTGGATGCACAAAATCTTAATGCAAAAGAACGCCACTTTATATTGCCACTTGTATATGGACCTTTATTATGCAGTCCGTCGCTTTTATTGCTTCCATAACAAGATCGTATAAAGCTTATTTTCTCTGCACTAATAAGTCATACATATTTAGAGAGCAATTTTTATTGCTTGCAACATGATAACTTACTTGTAGGATCTTACTCAATCCATAGGTAGGTATGGTGGACTCTTATGGCAACAACTGGGTTTAAGGATATTTGGAAGCACAAGTAGTATCTCTACTTTGTGCAAGGAATTTGGCTAGCATGAGGGGGAAAGGCAAGCTCAACATGTTGGGAAGATCAATGACAACATACTTTAACTGAGATGTGAGAAAACATAAACCATTACGTTGTCTTCCTTGTCCAATATCAACTCTTTTAGCATGTCATACTTAATGAGTGCTCACAATCATAAAAGATGTCCAAGATAGTATATTTGCATGTGAAAACCTCTCTTTCCTTATTACTTCCTATTAATTGCAACGATGACCAAAACTACGTTTGTCACTCTCAACAACTTTTATGCCTCATACTTTCTATGTGTGAAGTCATTACTTATCCAAAATATCAATATGAACTCCTTTATTCTTTTTATTCTTTCTACTTCCTCAAGATCATAGCAAGATAGCAAAGCCCTTGACTCAACACTAATCTTTATTATAGATAGCTCATGGACTCGATTACATAAAGAGATCACAAGCAAAACTCAAAAACTACTTGATACTAAAACTTCAATCTACTAGATCAAGATATTACTAAAAGGATCGAACTAAATAAAACGGTAAAGATAGGAGTGTCATGGTGATACGATACCGGGGCACCTCCCCCAAGCTTGGCAGTTGCCAATGGAAGTTCCCATACCCATGTGATTATGTCTCCTTCTTCATAGTTGGTGTTGTGATCTTCTTGGCGATAATGCCCCTCAGGATACGATTCTCCTCCTCGAGCTTATTGACTTGTTGTTTGAGGTCCATAAATTCTTTGCGGAGCTTGCCCGTAATGGCTAGAGCTCACTTTACCCAAGGATGCTGCATAGCTTCTGGAGAACAAGTGACGCTCTTTTTCATGTTTTCATAAGAAAGAAATTTAACGTTGGAAGGGATGACCGAATTTGGAATAGCCGAGCTATGTAGTTCTCCCATCATGAATCCTGCTTGGAAGCGAGAGGTAACTTGTTGATCTTCCTCCATGGCATCTATCCTTTTCAAATCGGCCTCCATCTCATCCTCCGTTGATGGTCCAAAGTGGTAAGCATCACTATTTGCTCCTGGACCTGGTGTCGGGTGAGACACCCGACTCTCCCCGACTGACTCTTGAGAAGACATCTTGCTCTTAATCTGCAACAGAAACAGCTCAAAACAAAAACAGAGATATTTGCATGACACGGTGGTCAAATCCTTCGGGAGATTATATAATGAATTTTTACCGACCAAAATATGTAACGTGCAAGAAAACAGAGTCCGGGAGGCACACGAGGTGGCCACGCGACAGGGGGGCGTGCCCAGGAAGGGTGGGCGTGCCCTCCACCCTCGTGGAGGCCTCGTGTCCTTCCTGGACTACTTCTTTCTTTCCAAAATTCTTAAATATTCCAAAATGGATAAAAATTGCCATTAGGATTGTTTTAGAGTCGGTTTACTTACCGTACCACATACCTATTCCTTTTCGGAGTCTGAAATGTTCTGGAAAGTGTCCCTTATGTATTCCTCTGGGGTTACGGTCTCAATAATATTAGTTTCAACATTGATAGGATTACCTGAGATATAATGTTTAACTCTTTGACCGTGCACCACCCTCGGACTTGTGCCTTCGAAGTTGTTGATTTTTATGGCACCGGAATGATAGACCTCCTCAATAACGTAAGGACCTTCCCATTTAGAGAGAAGTTTTCCTGCAAAAAATCTTAAGCGAGAGTTGAATAATAACAAATAATCACCTACATTGAATTCTCGCTTTTGTATCCTTTTGTCATGCCAGTGTTTGACTTTTTCTTTGAACAGCTTGGCATTCTCGTAGGCTTGGGTTCTCCATTCATCAAGTGAGCTAATATCAAAGGACCTCTTCTCACCGACAACTTTGAAGTCATAATTGAGCTCTTTAATAGCCCAATACGCTTTATGTTCAAGTTCAAGAGGTAAGTGACATGCTTTTCCATAAACCATCTTATACAGAGACATAGCCATAGGATTTTTATATGCAGTTCTATAGGCCCATAATGCGTCATCAAGTTTTTTGGACCAGTTCTTTCTAGATCTATTCACAATCTTTTGCAAAATTAATTTGAGCTCTCTATTGCTCAACTCTACTTGACCACTAGACTGCGGGTGATAAGGAGATGCAATTCTATGATTAACATCATACTTAGCAAGCATCTTACGGAAAGCACCATGAATAAAATGTGAACCACCATCAGTCATAAGATATCTAGGGACTCCAAACCTCGGAAAAATAACTTCTTTAAGCATTTTAATAGAAGTGTTATGATCAACACTACTAGTTGGAATAGCTTCTACCCACTTAGTAACGTAATCAACAACAACTAAAATATGTGTATAACCATTAGAGGTAGGAAAATGTCCCATATAATCAAAGCCCCAAACATCAATATGTTCAATAATAATAGAATACTTCATAGCCATTTCTTGACCTCTACTAATATTTGTTGGAAATATGCCCTAGAGGCAATAATAAAATGATTATTATTATATTTCCTTGTTCATGATAATTTTCTATTGTTCATGCGATAATTGTATTAACCAGAAACAGTGATACATGTGTGAATACATAGACCACAACATGTCCCTAGTGAGCCTCTAGTTGACTAGCTCGTTGATCAACAGATGGTCATGGTTTCCTGACTATGGACATTGGATGTCATTGATAACGAGATCACATCATTAGGAGAATGATGTGATGGACAATACCCAATGCTAAGCACATCACAAGATCGTGTAGTTCGTTTGCTAAAGCTTTTCTAATGTCAAGTATCAGTTGCTTAGACCATGAGATTGTGTAACTCCTGGATACCGTAGGAGTGCTTTGGGTGTACTAAACGTCACAACGTAACTGGGTGACTATAAAGGTGCACTACAGGTATCTCCGAAAGTGTCTGTTGGGTTGGCATGAATCGAGACTGGAATTTGTCACTCCGTATGACGGAGAGGTATCTCCGGGCCCACTCGGTAATGCATCATCATAATGAGCTCAATGTGTCTAAGTGGTTAGTCACGGGATCATGCATTATGGAACGAGTAAAGTGACTTGTCGGTAACGAGATTGAACGAGGTATTGGGATATCGACGATCGAATCTTGGGCAAGTAACGTACCGATTGACAAAGGGAATTGCATATGGGATTACTTGAATCCTCGACATCATGGTTCATCCAATGAGATCATCGTGGAACATGTGGGAGCCAACATAGGTATCCATATCCCGCTGTTGGTTATTGGCCAGAGAGCTGACTCGGTCATGTCTGCGTGATTCCTGAACCCGTAGGGTCTACACACTTAAGGTTCGATGACGCTAGGGTTATTAGGAAGATTTGTATGTGATTACTGAATGTTGTTCGGAGTCCCGGATGAGATCCCGGGCGTCACGAGGAGTTATGGAATGGTCTGGAGGAGAAGACTTATATATGGGAAGTTGTCATACGGTCACCGGAAATGTTCGGGGGCATACCGGTATTGTACCGGGGCCACCGGGAGGGGCCACCTGTCCCGGAGGGCCTCATGGGCTGTAGAGGGAAGGGAACCAGCCCCTTGGAGTGTTGGGCGGCACCCCCCTAGGGCCCATGCGCCTAGGGTTGGGGGGAACCCTAAGGGGGCGCCTCCCTTGCTTGGGGGGCAAGCCCCCTCCCCCCTTGGCCGCCGCCCCTCTAGATCCCATCTAGAGGGGCCGGACCCCCTTCCCCCTTCTCCTATAAATAGAGGGGCGAGGGGAGGGCTGCAGCACCACATCCAGGGCGCAGCCCCTCCCCTCCCCAACACCTCTCCTCCTCCGTAAGAGCTTGGCGAAGCCCTGCCGGAGTACTACCACTACATCACCACCACGCCGTTGTGCTACTGTTGGAGCCCTCTTCCTCAACCTCTCCCTCCTCCTTGCTGGATCAAGGCGCGGGAGACGTCACCGGGCTGCACGTGTGTTGAACTCGGAGGTGCTGTTGTTCGACTCTAAGATCGGAATCCACCGCGATCTGAATCGCTCCGAGTATGACTCCTTCATCCTCGTTCTTGTAACACTTCCATCTCACGATCTTCAAGGGTATGAAGATGCACTCCCCTCTCTCTCGTTGCTAGTTACTCCATAGATTGATCTTGGTGATGCGTAGAATTTTTTTAATTTCTGCAACGATCCCCAACAGTGGCATCATGAGCTAGGTCTATGCATAATTTCTATGCACGAGTAGAACACAAGTTTGTTGTGGGCGTCGATTTTGTCAATTTACTTGCCACTACTAGTCTTATCTTGTTTCAGCGGCATCGTGGGATGAAGCGGCCCGGACCGACCTTACACATACGCTTACGTGAGACAGGTTCCACCGACTGACATGCACTAGTTGCATAAGGTGGCTAGCGGGTGTCTGTCTCTCCCACTTTAGTCGGATCGGATTCAATGAAAAGGGTCCTTATGAAGGGTAAATAGCAATTTGCATATCACGTTGTAGTTTTGGCGTAGGTAAGAAACGTTCTTGCTAGAAACCTATAGCAACCATGTAAAAACTTGCAACAACAATTAGAGGATGTCTAACTTGTTTTTGCAGCATATGCCATGTGATGTGATATGGCCATGAAGGATGTGATGAATGAAATATATGTGATATATGAGATTGATCATGTTCTTGTAATAGGAATCCCGACTTGCATGTCGATGAGTATGACAACCGACAGGAGCCATAGGAGTTGTCTTTATTTATTGTATGACCTACGTGTCACTGAATAATGCCATGTAATTACTTTACTTCATTGCTATACCGTTAGCCATAGTAGTAGAAGTAATAGTTGGCGAGATCATGGAGACACGATGATGGAGATCATGGTGTCATGCCGGTGACGATGATGATCATGGCGCCCCGAAGATGGAGATCAAAAGGAGAAAAATGATATTGGCCATATCATGTCACTATTTGATTGCATGTGATGTTTATCATGTTTTTGCATCTTATTTGCTTAGAACGACGGTAGTAAATAAGATGATCCCTCATAATAATTTCAAGAAAGTGTCCCCCCTAACTGTGCGCCGTTGCAAAAGTTCGTTGTTTTGAAGCACCACGTGATGATCGGGTGTGATAGATTCTAACATTCACACACAACGGGTGTAAGCCAGATTTACACATGCAAAACACTTAGGTTGACTTGACGAGCCTAGCATGTACAAACATGGCCTCGGAACACAAGAGACCGAAAGGTCAAACATGAGTAATATAGAAGATACGATCAACATGAAGATGTTCACCAATGATGACTAGTCCTTCTCACGTGATGTTCGGACATGGCCTAGTTGACTCGGATCATGTATCACTTAGATGACTAGAGGAATGTCTATCTAAGTGGGAGTTCATTAAATAATTTGATTAGATGAACTTAATTATCATGAACTTAGTCTAAAACTTTTGCAAAATGCCTTATAGATCAAATGGCCCATGCTCATGTCAACCTCAACTTCAATGCGTTCCTAGAGAAAACCAAGCTGAAAGACGATTGTAGAAACTATACGGACTGGGTTCGGAACTTGAGGGTCATCCTCATAGCTGCCAAGAAAGCATATGTCCTAGAAGCACCACTAGGTGAAGCACCCGTCCCAGCGAACCAAGATGTTATGAATGCTTGGCAGTCACGTGTTGATGATTACTCCCTCATTCAATGCAGCATGCTTTACAGCTTAGAACCGGGGCTCCAAAAGCGTTTTGAGCAACATGGAGCATATGAGATGTTCCAAGAGCTGAAAATGGTTTTCCAAGCTCATGCCCGGGTTGAGAGATATGAAGTCTCCGACAAGTTCTACAGTTGTAAGATGGAGGAAAATAGTTCTGTCAGCGAGCACATACTCAAAATGTCTGCGTTGCATAACCGCTTGTCCCAGCTGGACATTAATCTCCCAGACGAGGCAGTCATTGATAGAATCCTTCAGTCGCTCCCACCTAGCTACAAGAGCTTTGTGATGAACTACAATATGTAGGGGATGGTGAAAACCATTCCTGAGGTATTTTCAATGCTGAAATCAGCGGAGGTAGAAATCAAAAAGGAACATAAAGTGTTGATGGTCAATAAAACCACTAGTTTCAAGAAAGGCAAGGGTAAGAAGAACCTCAAGAAGGACGGCAAGGGAGTTGTCGCGCCCGGTAAGCCAGTTGCCGGGAAGAAGCCAAAGCACGGACCCAAACCTGAGACTGAGTGCTTTTATTGCAAGGGGAACGGTCACTGGAAGCGGAACTGCCCCAAGTACTTAGCGGATAAGAAGGCCGGCAACACCAAAGGTATATGTGATATACATGTTATTGATGTGTACCTTACCAGTACTCGTAGTAGCTCCTGGGTATTTGATACCGGTGCGGTTGCTCATATTTGTAACTCAAAACAGGAGCTATGAATAAGCGGAGACTGGCGAAGGACGAGGTGACGATGCGCGTCGGGAATGGTTCCAAGGTCGATGTGATCGCCGTCGGCACGCTACCTCTACATTTACCTACGTGATTAGTTTTAAACCTTAATAATTGTTATTTAGTGCCAGCTTTGAGCATGAACATTGTATCTGAATCTCGTTTAATACGAGATGGCTACTCATTTAAATCCGAGAATAATGGTTGTTCTATTTATATGAGAGATATGTTTTATGGTCATGCCCCGCTGGTCAATGGTTTATTCTTAATGAATCTCGAACATGATGTTACACATATTCATAGTGTGAATACCAAAAGATGATAGTCCCACATACTTGTGGCACTGCCGCCTTGGTCACATTGATGTCAAACGCATGAAGAAGCTCCATGCAGATGGACTTTTGGAGTCTCTTGATTACGAATCATTTGACACGTGGGAACCATGCCTCATGGGCAAAATGACCAATACTCCATTCTCCGGAACAATGGAGCGAGCGACCAAATTATTGGAAATTATACATACTGATGTTTGCGGTCCAATGAGCGTTGAGGCTCGCGGTGGCTATCGTTATGTTCTCACCCTCACTGATGACTTAAGTAGATATGGGTATGTCTACTTAATGAAACACAAGCCTAAGACCTTTGAAAACTTCAAGGAATTTCAGAATGAGGTGGAGAATCAACGTGACAGAAAAATAAAGTTCTCACGATCAGATCATGGGGGAGAATATTTAAGTCACTAGTTTGGTACACACTTAAGGAAATGTGGAATTGTTTCACAACTCACGCCGCCTGGAACACCTCAGCGAAACGGTGTGTCCGAACATCGTAATCGCACTCTATTGGACATGGTGTGATCTATGATGTCTCTTACCGATTTACCGCTATCATTTTGGGGATATGCTTTAGAAACAACTACATTCACTTTAAATAGGGCGCCGTCTAAATCCGTTGAGACGACACCGTATGAATTATGGTTTGGAAAGAAACCTAAACTGCCGTTTCTAAAAGTTTGGGGATGCGATGCTTATGTCAAGAAACTTCAACCTGAAAAGCTCGAACCCAAGTCAGAAAATGTGTCTTCATAGGATACCCTAAGGAAACCATTGGGTATACCTTCTACCTCAGATCCGAAGGCAAGATTTTCGTTGCCAAGAATGGGTCCTTTCTGGAGAAAGAGTTTCTCTCGAAAGAAGTAAGTGGGAGGAAAGTGGAACTTGATGAAGACTGCCTCTTGAAACGGTAAGTAGTGCAGCTCACCAAGATGTTCCTATGGTGCCTGCACCGACTAGAGAGGAAGTTAATGATGATGATCAGGGTACTTCGGATCAAGTTACTACTGAACTTAGTAGGTCCACAAGGACACGTTCCACACCAGAATGGTATGGCAACCCTGTCCTGGAAATCATGTTGTTAGACAACGGTGAACCATCGAACTATGAAAAAGCGATGGCGGGCCCAGATTCCAACAATTGGCTTGAAGCCATGCAATCCGAGATAGGATCCATGTATTAAAACAAAGTATGGACTTTGGGAGACTTGCCCGATGATTGGCGAGCTATAGAAAATAAATGGATCTTTAAGAAGAAGACAGACGCGGATGGTAATGTTACCATCTATAAAGCTCGACTTGTCGCTAAGGGTTATCGACCAGTTCAAGGGGTTGACTACGATGAGACTTTCTCTCCCGTAGCGAAGCTGAAGTCCGTCCGAATCATGTTAGCAATTGCCGCATACTATGATTATGAGATATGGCAAATGGACGTCAAAACGGCATTCCTTAACAGCTATCTTAAGGAAGAATTGTATATGATGCAGCCGGAAGGTTTTGTCGATCCTAAGAATGCTAACAATGTATGCAAGCTCCAGCGATCCATTTATGGGCTAGTGCGAGCATCTCGGAGTTGGAACATTCGCTTTGATGAAATGATGAAAGCGTTTGGGTTTATGCAGACTTATGGAAAAGCTTGCGTTTACAAGAAAGTGAGTGGGAGCTCTGTCGCATTTCTCATATTATATGTGGATGACATACTTTTGATGGGAAATGATATAGAACTTTTGGACAACATAAATGCCTACTTGAATAAGTGTTTTTCAATGAAGGACCTTGGAGAAGCTGCTTATATATTAGGCATCAAGATCTATAGAGATAGATCGAGACGCCTCATGCATGGGTTTTTCACAAAGCACATACCTTGATAATATATTGAAGAAGTTCAATATGGATCAGTCCAAGAAGGGGTTCTTGCCTGTATTGCAAGGTGTGAGATTGAGATCGGCACAATCCCCGACCACGACAGAAGATAGAGAAAAGATGAGTGTCATCCCCTATGCCTCGGCCATAGGGTCTATTATGTATGCCATGTTGTGTACCAGACCTAATGTAAACCTTGCCGTGAGTTTGGTAGCAAGGTATCAAAGTAATCCCGACATGGAACACTGGACAGCAGTCAAGAATATCCTGAAGTACCTGAATAGGACTAAGGATATGTTTCTCGTTTAAGGAGGTGACGAAGAGCTCGTCGTAAAGGGTTATGTCGATGCTAGCTTCGACACAGATCTGGATGACTCCAAGTCACAAACCGGATACGTGTATATTTTGAATGGTGGAGCAGTAAGCTGGTGCAGCAGCAAGCAAAGCATCGTGGCGGGATCTACATGTGAAGCGGAGTACATGGCAGCCTAGGAGGCAGCACATGAAGCAATCTGGATGAAGGAGTTCATCACGGACCTAGGAGTTATTCCCAATGCATCGGGGCCGATCACTCTCTTCTGTGACAACACTAGAGCTATTGCCCTTGCCAAGGAGCCCAGGTTTCACAAGAAGACTAGGCACATCAAGCGTCGCTTCAACTCCATTCGTGAAAATGTTCAAGATGGAGACATAGATATTTGCAAAGTGCATACGGATCTGAATGTCGCAGAACCGTTGACTAAACCTCTTCCGCGAGCAAAACATGATCAACACCAGAACTCTACGGGTGTTCAATTCATCACATTGTAACTAGATTATTGACTCTAGTGCAAGTGTGAGATTGTTGGAAATATGCCCTAGAGGCAATAATAAAATGATTAT
This sequence comes from Triticum aestivum, assembly GCF_018294505.1. NCBI lineage: Eukaryota > Viridiplantae > Streptophyta > Magnoliopsida > Poales > Poaceae > Triticum > Triticum aestivum. Next base: position 104,555,812 of record NC_057795.1, read on the forward strand.
TATTATATTTCCTTGTTCATGATAATTGTCTATTGTTCATGCTATAATTGTATTAACCGGAAACAGTGATACATGTGTGAATACATAGACCACAACATGTCCCTAGTGAGCCTCTAGTTGACTAGCTCGTTGATCAACAGATGGTCATGGTTTCCTGACTATGGACATTGGATGTCATTGATAACGAGATCACATCATTAGGAGAATGATGTGATGGACAAGACCCAATCCTAAGCACATCACAAGATCGTGTAGTTCGTTTGCTAAAGCTTTTCTAATGTCAAGTATCAGTTCCTTCGACCATGGGATTGTGTAACTCCCGGATACCGTAGGAGTGCTTTGGGTGTACCAAATGTTACAATGTAACTGAGTGACTATAAAGGTGCACTACATGTATCTCCGAAAGTATCTGTTGGGTTGGCACGAATCGAGACTAGAATTTGTCACTCCATATGATGGAGAGGTATCTCTGGGCCCACTCGGTAATGCATCATCATAATGAGCTCAGTGTGACTAATTGGTTAGTCACGGGATCATGCATTATGGAAAGAGTAAAGTGACTTGCCGGTAACGAGATTGAACGAGGTATTGGGATACCGACGATCGAATCTCGGGCAAGTAAGTACCGATTGACAAAGGGAATTGCATATGGGATTACTTGAATCCTCGAAATCGTGGTTCATCCGATGAGATCATTGTGGAACATGTGGGAGCCAACATGGGTATCCAGATCCCGCTGTTGGTTATTGGCCGGAGAGCTGTCTCGGTCATGTCTGCATGATTCCCGAACCCGTAGGGTCTACACACTTAAGGTTCGATGACGCTAGGGTTATTAGGAAGATTTGTATGTGATTACAGAATGTTGTTCGGAGTCCCGGATGAGATCCCGGACGTCACAAGGAGTTCTGGAATGGTCCGGAGGTGAAGATTTATATATGTGAAGTTGTCATATGGTCACCGGAAATGTTCGGGGGCATACCGATATTGTACTGGGGCCACCGGAGGGGTTCCGGGGGTCCACCGGGAGGGGCCACCTGTCCCGGAGGGCCTCATGGGTTGTAGAGGGAAGGGAACCAGCCCCTTGGAGGGTTGGGCGCCACCTCCTAGGGCCCATGCGCCTAGGGTTGGGGGGAACCCTAAGGGGGGCGCTTCCTTGCTTGGGGGGCAAGCCCCCTCCCCCCTTGGCCGCCGCCCCCCTCTAGATCCCATCTAGAGGGGCCGGCCCCCTTCCCCCTTCTCCTATAAATAGAGGGGCGAGGGGAGGGATGCAGCACCACATCCAAGGCACAGCCCCTCCCCACCCAACACCTCTCCTCCTCCGTAAGAGCTTGGCGAAGCCCTGCCGGAGTACTGCCACTCCATCACCACCACGCCGTCGTGCTGCTGTTGGAGCCCTCTTCCTCAACCTCTCCCTCCTCCTTGCTGGATTGAGGCACGGGAGACATCACTGGGCTACACATGTGTTTTGAACGCGGAGGTGCCATTGTTTGGCGCTAAGATCGGAATCCACCGCGATCTGAATCGCTTCGAGTACGACTCCTTCATCCGCGTTCTTGTAACGCTTCCGTCTCGCGATCTTCAATGGTATGAAGATGCACTCCCCTCTCTCTCGTTGCTAGTTACTCCATAGATTGATCTTGGTGATGCATAGAAATTTTTTAATTTCTGCAATGATCCCCAACAATATTACCAATTCTTGGACAGTCATCGTAAGATAAGACAAACTTACGAGCATCTTTGAAGAGAGTAGGCCAATAAAAACCGGATTGCAATACCTTATGTGCAGTTTTATCTCCAGCATGGTGTCCTCCATATGATTCAGAATGACACTTGCGTAGGATCTGTTCCTGTTCATGCTCAAGTACACAACATCTAATAACACCATCTACTCCTTCTTTATACAGGTGTGGGTCATCCCAGAAATAATGTCTTAAATCATAAAAGAACTTTTTCTTTTGCTGGTATGTGAAACTAGGTGGTATAAATTTAGCAACAATGTAATTAGCATAATCAGCATACCAAAGAGCAGTACGAGAAGCATTAATGACCGCTAATTGTTCATCAGGAAAGTTGTCATCAATAGGTAGTGCGTCATCAGGAACATTCTCTAACCTAGACAAGTTGTCTGCAACGGGGTTCTCAGCTCCCTTTCTATCAATAATATGCAAATCAAATTCTTGAGTAAGAGAACCCATCTAATAAGTCTAGGCTTAGCATATTTCTTTTCCATAAGATATTTAATAGCAGCATGATCAGTGTGAATAGTAACTTTGGAACCAACAATATAAGGTCTGAATTTATCACATGCAAACACAACTGTTGAGAACTCTTTTTCAGTAGTAGCATAATTTCTCTGGGCAGTATCAAGAGTTTTACTAGCATACTAGATAACATTCAATTTCTTATCAACTCTTTTCCCTAGAACAACACCTACATCATAATCACTAGCATCACACATAATTTCAAAAGGTAAATTCCAATCAGGTGGTTGAACAATAGGTGCAGTGATCAAAGCTTTCTTAAGTATTTCAAATGCTTCTACACAATCGTCATCAAAGACAAAAGGAATATCTTTTTTCAATAAATTAGTCAGAGGCCTAGAGATTTTAGAAAAGTCCTTAATGAATCTCCTATAAAAACCGGCATGACTAAGGAAACTTCTTATACCTTTTATGTCCTTGGGACATGACATCTTTTTAATAGCATCAACTTTAGCTAAATCAACTTCAATACCTCTCTCGGAAATCCTATGCCCCAAGACAATGCCTTCATTAACCATAAAGTGGCACTTTTCCCAATTCAACACGAGACTAGTGTCTTCACATCTCTTAAAAACTCGATCAAGGTTGCTCAAGCAATCATCAAAAGAGGATCCATAAATGGAGAAATCATCCATGAATACCTCACAAATCTTTTCACAAAAATCAGAGAATATAGCCATCATGCATCTTTGAAAGGTAGCTGGTTCATTACATAAACCAAAAGGCATACGTCTATAAGCAAAAGTACCGAAAGGGCAAGTAAAACTAGTTTTTGATTGATCCTTCGCTAACACAGGTATTTGAGAGAAACCAGAATAACCATCTAGAAAGCAGAAATGTGTGTGTTTGGATAGTATTTCTAGCATTTCATTAATAAAATGTAAAGGATAATGATCTTTCTTAGTAGCTTTATTTAATTTATGGAAATCAATTACCATCCTATAACCTGTAATAATTCTTTGCAGGATCAATTCATCTTTATCATTAGGAACGACAGTAATACCCCCCTTTTTAGGAACACAATGGACATGGCTTACCCAATCACTATCAGCAACGGGATAAATTATACCTGCCTCAAGGATCTTTAGTATCTCCTTTTCTTACCACTTCTTCCATCTTAGGATTTAACCGTCGTTGAGGATCTCTAACTGGTTTGGCGTCTTTCTCCACATTTATTTTGTGTTGGCATAGAGTGGGACTAATGCCCTTAAGATCATCCAGAGTATATACAATGGCAGCACGGTGCTTCTTCAGAGTTTTCAATAATCTTTCTTCTTCTTGCTCTGAAAGGTTAGCACTAATAATAACATGATATATTTTATTTTTATCAAGATAAGCATACTTAAGATTATCAGGTAATGGTTTGAGTTCAAACACGGGATGACCCTTGGGTGGAGGGGGATCCCCTAGGATTTCAACAGGTAAGTTGTGTTTCAGAAAAGGTTCCTGTTGAAGGAACACTTCATCTATTTCCCTTCTTTCATTCATGAACATATCATTTTCATGGTCTAGCAAAAATTGTTCTAACGGATCAGTAGGAGGCACGGCAACAGAAGCAAGACCAACTATTTCATATTTACTAGGTAATTCTTTATCATGGGGCTGTCTATGAAACGTAGCAAAATTAAACTCATGAGACATATCACCCAAGACAATTGTAACAATATCCTTTTCACAATCAATCCTAGCTTTAACAGTATTCAAGAAGGGTCTACCAAATATAATGGGACAAAAGGCATCTTGTGGGGAACCAAGAACAAGGAAATCAACAGGATATTTAACTTTCCCACACAAGACTTCAACATCTCTAACAATCCCAACTGGTTTAATGGTGTCCCTATTAGCAAGCTTAATGGTAACATCAATATCTTCTATTTCAGCGGGTGCAATATCATGCATAATTTATTTATATAAGTCATAGGGTATTGCACTAGCACTAGCACCCATATCACATAAGCCATGATAACAATTATCTCCTATTTTAACAGAAATAACAGGCATGCCTACAACAGGTCTATGTATCTTAGTATCTGGTCTAACAATATTAGCAGTCTCACCATAGAAATAAATAACATGCCCATCTAAATTATCATCCAAGAGATCTTTAACCATAGCAATACTAGGTTCAACTTTGATTTGCTCAGGAGGTGTATAAGTTCTAGTATTACTCTTACGAAGAATAGTTGAAGTTTTAGCATGATCCTTTATCCTAACAGGAAAAGGAGGTTTCTCAACATAAGTAGTAGGAACAATAGGATCATCATAAGTGACAGTCTTTTTTTCAACTGTAATAGGTGCAACTACCTTTACTTCAATGGGAGGATTATATTTAAACCACTTCTCCTTAGGGAGATCAACGTGAGTAGCAAAAGATTCACAAAAATAAGCTACTATCTCAGAGTCAAGTCCATACTTAGCGCTAAATCCATGAAAAACATTGATATCCATAAAAGATTTAACACAATCAAACTTAGGTGTTATACCTGAGTCCTTACCATCGTCGTAACCCCAATATTCAAAATTGCGTTTAATTCTTTCCAATAAATCCCATTTGAATTCAATAGTCTTCAGCATATAAGAACCAGCACAGGAAGTATCGAGCATGTTGCGATCATTGGGAGAAAGCCGAGCATAAATTTTTTGAATAATCATTTCCCTGGAGAGCTCATGATTGGGGCATGAATATAACATTGACTTAAGCCTCCCCCAAGCTTGAGCAATGCTTTCTCCTTCGTGAGGCCAGAAATTATATATGTAATTATGATCACGATGAACAAGATGCATAGGATAGAACTTCTAGTGAAATTCCAACTTCAATCATTTATAATTCCAAGATCCCGTATCATCACATAGCCTATACCATGTCAATGTATCTCCCTTCAAAGATAAAGGGAAGACCTTCCTTTTGACAACATCATCGGGAATACCTGCAAGCTTAAATAATCCACAAACTTCATCCACAAAGATAAGGTGTAAACCGGGATGCAATGTTCCATCTCCTGCAAAGGGATTAGCTAGCAGTTTCTCTATCATACCCGAAGGAATCTCAAAGTAAATATTTTCAGTAGGTTCAGTAGGTTGAGGAGCAACTCTTTGCTCTTCTGGTCGGGGTGAAGATACCCCGAACAAGCCCCTCAAAGGATTAGTTTCCATAGTAACAAGTGACAGAAAATTTCAGCACACTATATAAATGTTTCCTTACCAAGTTCCACTCACCAAAGGCGCTTCAATCCCCGGCAATGGTGCCAGAAAAGAGTCTTGATGACCCACAAGTGTAGGGGATCTATCGTAGTCCTTTCGATAAGTAAGAGTGTCGAACCCAACGAGGAGCAGAAGGAAATGACAAGCGGTTTTCAGTAAGGTTTTCTCTGCAAGCACTGAAATTGTAGGTAACAGATAGTTTTGTGATAAGATAAATTGTAACGAGTAACAAGCAATGAAAGTAAATAAAGTGCAGCAAGGTGACCCAATCCTTTTTGTAGCAAAGGACAAGCCTGGACAATTTCTTATAATGAGAAAAGAGCTCCCAAGGACAGATGAGAATTATTGTCAAGCTAGTTTTCATCACGCTCATATGATTCGCGTTCGGTACTTTGATAATTTGATATGTGGGTGGACCGGTGGTTGGGTATTGCCCTTACTTGGACAAGCAACCCACCGGTACCAATTTGTGGTTTTGGATACAAGATTGGATACAAGAGATGAACTAGGGTTTGAGAGGAGATGGTGCTGGTGAACATGTTGATGGAGATTGACCACCTCCCGATGAGAGGATCGTTGGTGATGATGATGGTGATGATTTCCCCCTCCCGGAGGGAAGTTTTGTGACGCCCCCGATTCAATCATAAACTAATCATGCATGCAAATGTGTATAATCAAGATTAGGGACTCACGGGAAGATATCACAACACATCTCTAAAAATAAAATAAGTCATACAAGCATCATATTACAAGCCAGGGGCCTCGAGGGATCGAATACAAGTGCTCGATCATAGATGAGTCAGCGGAAGCAACAATATCTGAGTACAGACATAAGTAACAAGTTTGCCTTAAGAAGGCTAGCACAAACTGGGATACAGATCGAAAGAGGCGCATGCCTCCTGCCTGGGATCCTCCTAAACTACTCCTGGTCGTCGTCAGCGGCCTGCACGTAGTAGTAGGCACCTCCAGAGTAGTAGTCGTCATCGACGGTGGCGTCTGGATCCTGGGCTCCAACGTCTGGTTGCGGCATCCGATAAGAAGATGAAAACAGGGGAAAGGATGGAGCAAAGCAACCGTGAGTACTCATCCAAAGTACTCGCAAGCAAGGAGCTACACTACATATGCATAGGTATATGTGTAAGGAGGCAATATGAGTGGACTGAATTGCAGAATGCCAGAATAAGAGGTGGATAGCTAGTCATATCAAAGACTACGCTTCTGACAGCCTCTGTCTTGCAGCATGTAGAAGAGAGTAGATTGAAGTACTTCAAGTAGCATCGCATAGCATAATCCTACCCGGCGATCCTCCCCTCGTCGTCCTGTGGAAAAATGATCACCGGGTTACCTGTTGAACTTGTCTGGGTGTGTTTTATTAAGTATCTGGTTCTAGTTGTCATAAGGTCAAGGTACAACTCCGGGTCGTCCTTTTACCTTGGGACTCGGCTATTCGAATAGATTAACTTCCCTGCAGGGGTGCACCACATAACCCAACACGCTCGATCCCATTTGGCCGGACACACTTTCCTGGGTAATGCCCGGCCTCGGAAGATCAACATGCCGCAGCCCTACCTAGGCACAACAGAGAGGTCAACACGCCGGTCTAAATGCTATGGCGCAGGGGTCTGGGCCCATCGCCCATTGCACACCTGCATGTTGCAAGGGTGGCCGGAAGCAGAACTAGCCCCCTTAATACAAGAGTAGGCTTACATTCTAATCCGGCGCACGCCGCTCAGTCGCTGACGTCACGAAGGCTTCGGCTGATACCACGAGGTCGAGTGCCCATATCTTCCCCGCATAGTTGGTTAGTGCATATAGGCCAGTGGCCTGACTCAGATCAAATACCAATATCTCATTAAATGTGTTATTTTGAAGTAACCACGAACGCCGACCAGGGCCAGGCCCACCTCTCTCCTTGGTGGTCTCAACCTGCCTTGTCGCTCCGCCACATAGTAACAGTTGGGGGCCGTCGGGAACCCAGGCCCGCTTCTACCGGGATGGAGCCACCTGTTCTTTCAGCCCCCACATCGGAATCACTTGCGGGTACTCAAATAGCAGACCCGACTCTAGTCAACATCTTGTATAGTATGTATATATGTATAGTATATACCCGTGATCACCTCCCGAGTGATCACGGCTCGATAGTATAGCAAGGCAGACTGACAAGAATGTAGGGCCACAGATGATAAACTAGCATCCTATACTAAGCATTTAGGATTGCAGGTAAGGTATCAACAGATGTAGCAACAATGACAAGCTATGCATCGGAATAGGATTAACGGAAAGCAGTAACATGCTACACTACTCTAATGCAAGCAGTATAGAGGAGAATAGGTGATATCTGGTGATCAAGGGGGGGGGCTTGCCTGGTTGCTCTGGCAAGAAGAAGGGGTCGTCGTCGATGTAGTCAATCACAGGGGTATCGGCAACGGTCTCAGAGCCTACCGGAAAGGGGTAACGGAGGTGGAACACAATAAATAACAGAGGAATCAAATGTAACACAAAGCAAGACGCGACAATACATTGTGCCAGGGGTGACCTAACGGAGGGATAGGTGATACCGGCGAAGGAGGGGGGGGGGACATCCAGGAAAGTATCCCTGATGTTTCTTGTTTTCGGACAGATGAACCGGAGGGGGGAAATTGCGTTTTTGCTATGCTAGGGATGTGTGGCGGACGAACGGAGAGTGTATACGTATTTGTCTCGCCGTTCTGAGCAACTTTCATGTATACAACTTTTTCATCCGAGGTATGGATTATTTTCTATTAATTTTCAAATTTTTAAGCATTTTTGGAATTTATTTAATTATTTAAATTGAATATTATCCAGAATAGTGAAAGATGATGTCAACATGACATCACCATGACATCAACCGGTCAAACCTGGCATGTGGCTCCAATGGGGCCCACCTGTCATGGACTAAGGCTAACTAACATGATTAGTTAATTTAAATTAGTGATTAGGTTAATTTAACAGATCTAATTAAGTTAATTAATTAAGTAATTATTTAATTAACTATTTTTTAATTAACTATTTTTTTAATTCCTTTTCTTTATAAAACGTTTAGGGGGCGGGGCCCCTTTGTCATAGGCCCCAGGGGGCCTAGCGGGTTCGGGTGCTATCGGGCGGGCACTGGGCGCTGGGTGTGGGTGCCCAGCGAGGGCAAGGCTATGGCCTCGACTGGGCACACCCGCGTAGCAGGGGGGGCTCGGCCAGGGCCAGCGAGCGGCACCTGGGGCGGGGTGGAGGAGAGCAGGGGTGTGCGATGGGGCATGGGTGCGCGCCGGTGAGCCGGGGCGCAGCCGAGGGCGGATGTGCGTGCACGCACAGCGGCGACGAGTGGCCAGGGGTGCGGATGTGGTCCGCACGACAGTCGGATCGACGACGGAGTGCAAGGGGAGCAGGAGGCCGGTGGCAAGCGCTAGCCGGATACTACGGCAGTGGATTGATAACGGGGCGAGCGGGAGACAAAGGAGGGGCACACATCGAGCAATAGAGGAGCTTGGGGAGGCCGAAATGGGTCGTGCTGGTCGTGGCCGGCGGCCTGCCGGTGTTGGAGGGCGTCGGAGCGGAGCGACTCGCCGGGCGCGGCCACGGCCGGGTTCGGTGCGTGCTGGCGGGACCCTGCCGGCATGGTCCGGCGACGAGGTGGGCTCGGCGAGGGGTGCCAGCCTGGTGGCAGGGACGGGAGGCGCCCGCCGAGGTGGGCAGTGGGGCGCTACCCCGATCCAGTCGAGGGAGGTGAGAGGAGGGGCGCAGAGGAGTCCGGGAGGGGCGGCGGCCTTAGCGGAGCGGCGGTGAGGGGGCGCCGTTGCGCCCCAATCCGGATCGGGAGGGAGCGAGAGGAGCGAGGCGTGAGGGGAGAGTGGAGGGGTCGATCCCGATCCAGGGGGATCGGGGGAGCGAGTGGGGCGAGCGGGTAGGAGTTTAGGGTTTCAGGGGATAGATGCCATATAGGCCAGGGAAGGTGCGGGGTGGGCCGGCCGAAGTGGCTAACTGGGCCTGCCTGTTGGATCGGTTGGCCCGGGAGGGGGGGGCTCTTTTCTCTTTCTTTTCTTTTTTCCTTTCTATTTCTTCCCATTTTGTTTCTTTCAAATTTTAATTTATAACCATTTATAAAATGTGAGAACAACAACTAAATTTAGTATGTTTAAATATACCATTGCCACCTAACTTTTGGACAACTAAATAAAATAATTTAATATTTTAAATCATTGAAAATGGTACTCAATTAAATGTTTTGCTGTTGTTTTAATTATTTTGATGACCTAAAACACTTTTTAATAATGTGGTTTCTTCACCAATGTTAATCAGGATTTATTTGCTACAACTAGAACATTTTTGTTTTGATATTTGAAAACTTTCATTGTTTAACTTTATTTCAAATTTGAATTTGAACCGGTTTCGAACTAACACGAGATTAGCAACAGAAATCGAGGTGACGTGGCATCATTAGCAAAGGTTCACTGTAGCTTGATTATTCGGGCATTACGAATCTCCTCCACTACAAGAAATCTCGTCCCGAGATTTAAACGGGGGAGTAAGGGGGGTGGGGGAAGGTGCTGGTAGCAAAAAACCTAACGAGTCTTCTCGGCCTTGGCTGCCCTTTCGAAGAGGTTGATCCCTTTCGTTGATGTCTTCATTTCTCTGCTTCAAGTCACCATGATCAAGTCGTCATCCTTTCTTCGGGATCTCCATCGTCCTACGAACACGACCAAGGGAAAAAAACTCTGGAAGAACGCATCTCCACAAAGCTGGGCATCTGACGATAAACTCAATGGGAAATATACAAGGTACCCCACGAGTTGTACTTCAATGAATTCGTTGAGTGCAATATATGATGGTACCAAAGTTTCAAACGGGTAGGCAATCTTTCGATGACTAGACAAAAGCTGGAATGTGGGTTTGAACAACGAGAATAACATGGTGTTTGATTCCAGGAAGAAAAATGGTATCGATGTTAGCTCGTGAATCACATACGAAGCCAGGTGCACAGGATACATTAGAATCCAGGTTGTAACGAAGAGTTAGGTTTTGATACAGTGGACCTGTGGGTTATGGGCCCACCATGTGGGTTGAAAGTAGGAAGGATGGTGACATCTTGCACAGCCGCGACTGGGAGGCATGTCAGTGAATAGCTTGTCAGCTATGCCGGCAACAATGTTGGTACCAAGGACGGGGAACAAAGAGAGCAATTTTCCTTCTTGTTGAACGAGGCGAACCAATTGGCAAAGTTATCACCCATCGGTGGTTACCGGAATGTCATCAACAATAGTAACAGGATCTTACAGATAGAGTGGTACAACAAGGTGCCTACCAAAGCAGGGAATTATCTCTGCTTAGTTAAGTCATATTCAGGAAAGATTAAACTAAATAATGGAAAGGAAAACACGATTATCAGATTAAACAGAACGATGGAAAGGAAAATTGTGATTACACACAATTATTAGGAGTATATCCTTCCCATTGTCAAGCAGAACATGTCATACAGGGTAGGAGAGCAAGTACCCAACCATTTAGATAAAGAGGCAAGGATTAATCAAGATGTTACCCATACAACGGTGTTTGGATAACTGACCAAGAAACATTTAGCATCGTGCCTCCAATGTTCTCGTTGATGAGTGGGGTATCATAGTCATGCTTCGAGGTAGCAATGATATGGGGTTTCAATCAAGGGCCAGACTCTGGATACACAAATGATCCATTAGGAGTAACTTATAAAATAAGTCTTACAATTTCCTTCAGGAAGAATGGTCCCTTGCAAAAGAAATTATAATGATAGGTCCTTCAGCCAAGGGGGTGCTAGGCATGACATCATATTACTGGGTCATCAAAGGACCAACATCATATCTCATGGAAAGTTGTCCCAACCATCATACCTGACCGAGATTCAGATCCGATTGGTGTCATGATACCTCAGACTCAGGATGTCCGAGAAGAAAAGGTGCAACACAAATCGATGAAATGATATTGCAAGATTCTCGGGAAATGAACTATGAGAGCGGGTTCCTGAAACAATACTTCATCATTAAACCAATGAGGGATGAGGAGGTGGCTGATGGGCTCAACGACAATTCATAGAGAATTCCAAACGGATGGATTTCCACAATAATGTGAACAAGAAGATGACACTTGTCAATTCAAATGATATATTGTTGTATTCTCAAGGAAAACATACACCATCAATCATTAATTGAAAGGTGTGCCCGAAATATGGCCTTAGGCAGTAAGATCAATGTTAGAGTGACGATTCAATAACCAACAGTCTAAGAACGAACTGTCGATCGTTAACTTCTAAGCAATAGGGTTGCTAGAAGTACAGAACTCAAACAACATTGTTAGTATATTGGTATCCTGGTTAAAAACAACACGGGGACCAAGGAAGAATGGTGATGGTGAGAAGTATCATCATACCGAGAATTTCTAAGAGGTGGAGCAATTCCCCCACAACATTCTCGACATAAAAGACAGTAATACTTCAAGGCAGAACACAACACTAGCTGGAGAGCAAGTTGTATTCATAATGTGGACAAGTTCACAATGAAAGGAAGTCAAGGGTGTTGTCGATGATAATAAAAATCATCGAGGGCAAGGAGGTATTTCTCATCATGAACACAGTTGACATCTCGGAATAAGTCAAAGTGTTGAAGGTGATCCGACATATTTGCCGGGAGGTTTCAAGAGGATGAAATTAAAAAACAATGGCAACAAGCAAGGAAATGATGAAATGGCAAGTTATAGGATCAATATATAAGATGCAAGCTCGGAACCAAAGTTGCCTCTCAAGACAAGAAACATGATGTTGAAAGCTCGACGTAAGTCATGCTCACACACTGAAGAATTCGTGTACCAGAGAAGGACAAGGTAGCACAGTTAAAGATAGCAAGACCAGGATGCAGCCGATAGTCTAGGAATGACCAGATTGGGTTCAGAATTTCCCAGTAAAATATTAGGGGTGTTTAATTTGTAGTGGGGAATAATTTCACTAGTCGGTGTCCTCGGTTGACAACAACCCAGAACCTGTAGAGTGATTACGAAAAAGACATTACTTCAACAAAGTTAGTAAGATGTGGTGCAATGGCAAGACATCTTTGAGATACAAGGGGTAATACTCGAAGGTAGAACATGATAGAAGTAGAACCGGGTCATTGACCTAGGACAATAGGTACTTCAACCTTGCCAAAAATAGACGAGGCACTGGAATGAATTCCCATCAGATATATCAGATCATGGACAGCATTGTCGGAACCATAACTGTAAGGAATCAACTTCAAGGATACCGAAAGAATCATACAGCTGGATAATCATTTTGCAAGAAGCTTTTGAGACGGTCTACATCATTTTCATGGGCATGAACACAAAGTTCAAGGTCGAATCCCACTTCTTTAATGCATAACATTTCATTAATCTCTCGCTTTGGTAAAACTGTAGTGTTGGAATTTTATTTGGTAGAACACTGAAAGAGTATGAATTGTGAAAACTTTCGGGTTCTCACGGATTAGGGGAAGGCATAGGTTCAACCCATCAGGCATCTTAATAACATATACCACAAGTTTCAAAAGTAAATACACAAGCTCGAAAGCAAAGCATGGTTGGTCAAGCAGAGGATACAATGTACCAAAGGCATTATGTATCAGGGGAAGATCTCACAAGGTGATTGAATATGAAGGACACTGTCGGATAAAATCCAACAATGGATCAGGCGATCCACAACGGAGCTGATGTGAGCATCGATACTCACTCAGAGGAATAAAGAATGCAGAGGCATCAAATTCAAGAATCACCTGATTAGTCTTATGCTAAAATAGAAAGAAATTATGGTTTCCAAAATGAAGGATCAGAAGCAGACGCTCTGATCAAGGATGGATAAGTTGAAAACACTTAGTTGGGCAATCAATAAAGGTTTGAATTGCCGAGAACCAACTCATGTACGAAATGACGCCTGAGCCGGAAAGATAATCTTAAAAAGGATAACATGATGACTACGCGTGTCCGCACATATTGAATCAATATGCTCGAAATGACTAAGACAAGGGATGTTATCGAGGACTACTAGTCATATGGAATTAACCATAATGTAAGCAGGCAAGATTTCAAGAATAACAGGCTGCAGAGGATTTTCAAAAGCTCAAAAAGTATTTCAAAGGATTTTGTGAGACACATGAACAATTGAGAAGAACGGGTCCTCGATAAATGTGAGGAAAAACCCGTAGGGGTTTTTATTCGAAATGAAACTGCAAGACAGTAAACTCAAAGGATTCTCAGGACAACGGAGAATATCTCGAGGCATCTTGTAACAACAAGAGCGATGAGGAATGATCAATAGAATGACAAGTGCATGCAGATATCCATATGGATATATCGGTGGCAATGAATTGCAAAGGCGGTGAGCACTAGGGTCTCGGGAAAATATCGAGGGATATCCTCAGAATCTTCTAACGAAGCAGGCGATCTTCCGGAATGAGGGCTCTCCGAGAGAAATAATTACGAGAACCTAGAGTTAGAGTTAGCAAAATCATTTAACCCGAATAGAGGAGAGATCAGAGTCCCAGAGTAAAGGTCGACGAGTAAAAGATCCTAATACCACCCAATGGGGACGTGGGCCCATGTGCGGCACAACCATGTTAGTAAAACAGTTTTGCAATGTCTAGACTCGACTTCGGCCAAGGAGTGTGGAAGGGGGATTCCTACAGGCAGTCGGCTCTGATACCAACTTGTGACACCCCTGATTCAATCATACACTAATCATGCACGCAAATGTGTACAATCAAGATCAGGGACTCACAGGAAGATATCACAACAGAACTCTAAAAATAAAATATGTCATACAAGCATCATATTACAAGCCAGGGGCCTCGAGGGCTCGAATACAAGTGCTCGATCATAGACGAGTCAGCGAAAGCAACAATATGTGAGTACAGAGATAAGTAACAAGTTTGCCTTAAGAAGGCTAGCACAAACTGGGATACAGATCGAAAGAGGCGCATGCCTCCTGCCTGGGATCCTCCTAAACTACTCCTGGTCGTCGTCAGCGGCCTGCACGTAGTAGTAGGCACCTCTAAAGTAGTAGTCATCATCGACAGTGGCGTCTGGATCCTGGGATCCAATGTCTGGTTGCGGCATCCGAGAAGAAGATGAAAACAGGGTAAAGGAGGGAGCAAAGCAACCGTGAGTACTCATCCAAAGTACTCGCAAGCAAGGAGCTAGACTACATATGCATGGGTATATGTGTAAGGAGGCAATATGAGTGGACTCAACTGCAGAATGCCAAAATAAGAGGTGGATAGCTAGTCCTATCGAAGACTACGCTTCTGGCAGCCTCCGTCTTGCAGCATGTAGAAGAGAGTAGATTGAAGTACTTCAAGTAGCATCGCATAGCATAATCCTACCCGGCGATCCTCCCCTCGTCGTCCTGTGGAAAAATGATCACCGGGTTATCTGTTGAACTTGTCTGGGTGTGTTTTATTAAGTATCTGGTTCTAGTTGTCATAAGGTCAAGGTACAACTCCGGGTCGTCCTTTTACCGAGGGACTCGGCTATTCGAATAGATTAACTTCCCTGCAGGGGTGCACCACATAACCCAACACGCTCGATCCCATTTGGCCGGACACACTTTCCTGGGTAATGCCCGGCCTCGGAAGATCAACATGCCGCAGCCCTACCTAGGCACAACAGAGAGGTCAGCACGCCAGTCTAAATCATATGGCGCAGGGGTCTAGGCCCATCGCCCATTGCACACTTGCATGTTGCGAGGGCGGCCGGAAGCAGAACTAGCCCCCTTAATACAAGAGCAGGCTTACGTTCCAATCCGGCGCGCGCCGCTCAGTCGTTGACGTCACGAAGTCTTCGGCTGATACCACGACGTCGAGTGCCCATATCTTTCTCGCGTAGTTGGTTAGTGCGTATAGGCCAGTGGCCAGACTCAGATCAAATACCAATATCTCGTTAAGCGTGTTATTTTGAAGTAATAGCGAACGTCGACCAGGGCCAGACCCACCTCTCTCCTAGGTGGTCTCAACCTGCCCTGTCGCTCCGCTACATAGTAACAGTTGGGGGCCGTCGGGAACCCAGGCCCACCTCTACCGGGATGGAGCCACCTGTCCTTTCAGCCCCCACATCAGAATCACTTGCGGGTACTCAACAAGCAGACCCGACTTTCGTAAACATCTTGTATAGTATGTATATATGTATAGTATATACCCGTGATCACCTCCCGAGTGATCACGGCCCGATAGTATAGCAAGGCAGACTGACAAGAATGTAGGGCCACAGATGATAAACTAGAATCCTGTACTAAGCATTTAGGATTGCAAGTAAGGTATCAACAGATGTAGCAACAATGACATGCTATGCATCAGAATAGGATTAACGGAAAGCAGTTACATGCAACACTACTCTAATGCAAGCAGTATAGAGGAGAATAGGCGATATCTGGTGATCAAGGGGGGGGGGCTTGCCTGGTTGCTCTGGCAAGAAGAAGGGGTCGTCGTCGATGTAGTCAATCACAGGGGTATCGGCAACGGTGTTGGAGCCTACCGGAAAGGAGTAACGGAGGGGGAACACAATAAATAACAGAGCAATCAAATGTAACACAAAGCAAGACGCGGCAATACATTGTGCTAGGGGTGACCTAACGCAGGGATAGGTGATACCGGCGAAGGGGGGGGGGGACATCCAGGAAAGTATCCCCGGTGTTTCGCGTTTTCGGACAGATGAACCGGAGGCGGGAATTTGCATGTTTTCTATGCTAGGGATGTGTGGCGGACGAACGGAGAGTGTATACGTATCCGTCTCGCCGTTCTAAGCAACTTTCATGTATGAAACTTTTTCATCCGAGGTATGGATTATTTTCTATTAATTTTCAAATTTTTAAGCATTTTTGGAATTTATTTAATTATTTAAATTGAATATTATCCAAAATATTGAAAGGTGATGTCAAGATGAGATCACCATGACATCAGCCGGTCAAACCCAGCTGACCAGAGTCAAACCTGGCATGTGGGTCCAATGGGACCCACCTGTCATGGACTAAGGCTAACTAACAGGATTAGTTAATTTAAATTAGTGATTAGGTTAGTTTAACAGATCTAATTAAGTTAATTAATTAACTATTTTTTAATTCCTTTTCTTTATAAAACGTTTAGGGGGGGGCCCTTTGTCATAGGTCCCAGGGGGCCTAGCGGGTTCGGGCGCTATTGGGCGGGCGCTGGGCATTGGGTGTGGGCGCCCATCAAGGGCGAGGCCGTGGCCTCGGCTGGGCACACCCGCATAGCAGGGGGGGCCTTGTCCAGGGCCGGTGAGCGGCACCTGGGGCAGGGTGGAGGAGAGCAGGGGCGTGCGTTGTGGCGTGGGTGCGCGCCGGTGAGCCGGGGCGCAGCCAAGGGCGGATGTGCGCGCACGCACAGTGGCGACGAGTGGCGAGGGGGGCAGATGTGGTCCGTGCGGCAGTCGAATCAACGACGGAGTGCAGGGGGAGCAGGAGGCCGGTGGCGAGCGCTAGCCGGATCCTATGGCAGTTGATCGATAACGGGGCGAGCGGGAGACGAAGGAGGGGCTCACATCAAGCAGTAGAGGAGCTTGGGGAGGGGAACGGGTCGTGGTGGTCGTGGCCGGCGGCTTGCCGGTGTTGGAGGGCGTCAGAGCGGAGCGACTCGCCGGGCGCGGCCTCGGTCGGGTTCAGTGCACGCTGGCGGGACCCTGCCGGCATGGTCCGGCAACGAGGTGGGCTCGGCGAGGGGTGCCAGCCTGGTGGCGGGGACGGGAGGCGCCCGCCGAGGTGGGCAGCGGGGAGCGGAGGAGTCCGGGAGGGGCGGCGGCCTTAGCGGAGCGGCGGCGAGGGGGTGCCGTTGTGCCCCAATCTGGATCGGGAGGGAGCGAGAGGAGCGAGGCGTGAGGGGAGAGTGGAGGGGTCGATCCCGATCCAGGGGGATCGGGGGAGCGAGTGGGGCGAGTGGGTAGCAGTTTAGGGTTTCGGGGGATAGATGCCATATAGGCCAGGGGAGGTGCGGGGTGGGCGGGCCGAAGTGGCCAACTGGGCCTGCCTATTGGATCGGTTGGCCCGGGGGGGCTCTTTTCTCTTTCTTTTCATTTTTCATTTCTATTTATTCCCATTTTGTTTCTTTCAAATTTTAATTTATAACCATTTATAAAATGTGAGAACAACAACTAAATTTAGTATGTTTAAATATACCATTGCCACCTAACTTTTGGACAACTAAGTAAAATAAATTATATTTTAAATCATTGAAAAAGGTACTCAATTAAATGTTTTGCTGTTGTTTTAATTATTTTGATGACCTAAAACACTTTTTATCAATGTGGTTTCTTCACCAATGTTAATCAGGATTTATTTGCTACAACTAGAACATTTTTGTTTTGATATTTGAAAACTTTCATTGTTTGACTTTATTTCAAATTTGAATTTGAACCGGTTTAGAATTAACACAAGATTAGCAACAGAAATCGAGGTGACGTGGCATCATTAGCAGAGGTTCACTGTAGCTTGATTATTCGGGCGTTACAAGTTTCCCTCGCAGAACAGCTCTGCCAGAGCCCTACATTGGTTCCACCAAGGTTCCGCTTCGTGGCGGCGGAGTTTCGTCCCGTAAGCTTGCCTCTGATTATTTTTCAGGGTAAAAGCCTTCATATAGCAGAAGATGGGCACCGGACGGCCACCAGGGGGCCTAGGAGACAGGGGCATGCCCAGTAGGGGTGGGCGCGCCACCCACCCTCCTGGCCAGGGTGTGGGCCCCCTCTGGTGCTTTCTTCGCTCAATAATTCTTATTAATTCCAAAAATAGCTTTCATGGAGTTTCAGGACTTTTGGAGCTGTGCAGAATAGGTTTCCAATATTTGCTCCTTTTCCAGCCAGAATTCCAGCTGTCAGCATCCCCCCTCTTCATGGTAAACCTTGTAAAATAAGAGAGAATAGCCATAAGTATTGAGACATAATGTGTAATAACAGCCCATAATGCAATAAATATCGATATAAAAGCATGACATAAAATGGACGTATCATGGGTATATATAGCTGCTACATCTTGAGCTTGTGTTGGTTTTCCTCGAAGAGGAGAGGGTGATGCAGCAATAGTAGCGTAAGTATTTCCCTCAGTTTTTGAGAACCAAGGTATCAATCCAGTAGGAGGCTCCTCAACAAGTCCCACGAACCTACACAAACAAACAGAGAACTCGCAACCAACGCAATAAAGGGGTTGTCAATCCCTTCACGGCCACTTGCTAAAGTGAGATCTAATAAAGATAGTAAGATAAGATAAATATTTTTTTGGTATTTTATAATATAGATGCGAAAAGTAAAGATGCAAATAAAAGTAGATTGGAAGCAAATATGATAGGAGATAGACCCGGGGGCCATAGGTTTCACTAGAGGCTTCTCTCAAGATAGCATAAGTATTACGGTGGGTGAACAAATTACTGCCGAGCAATTGATAGAAAAGCGAATAATTATGAGATTATCTAGGCATGATCATGTATATGGGCTTCACGTCCATAACAAGTAGCCCGACTCCTGCCTGCATCTACTACTATTACTCCACACATCGACCGACTCCTGCCTGCATCTAGAGTATTAAGTTCATAAGAACAGAGTAACGCTTTAAGCAAGATGACATGGTGTAGAGGGATAAACTCAAGCAATATGATATAAACCCCATCTTGTTATCCTCGATGGCAACAATACAATATGTGCCTTGCAACCCTTTCTGTCACTGGGTAAGGACACCGCAAGATTGAACCCAAAGCTAAGCACTTCTCCCATGGCAAGAAAGATCAATCTAGTAGGCCAAACCAAACTGATAATTCGAAGAGACTTGCAAAGATAACTCAATCATACATAAAAGAATTCAGAGAAGATTCAAATATTATTCATAGATAAACTTGATCATAAACCCACAATTCATCAGATCTCGACAAACACACCGCAAAAAGAGATTACATCGAATAGATCTCCACAAGAGAGGGGGAGAACATTGTATTGAGATCCAAAAAGAGAGAAGAAGCCATCTAGCTAATAACTATGGACCCGTAGGTCTATGGTAAACTACTCACAACTCATCGGAGGGGCAAGGATGTTGATGTAGAGGCCCTCCATGGTCTATTCCCCCTCCGACAGAGTGCCGACAAAGGTTCCAAGATGAGATCTCGTGGATACAGAAGGTTACGGAGGTGGAAATTGTGTTTCGTCTGCTCCCTGGATGTTTTCGGGGTACGTAGGTATATATATAGGAGGAAGAAGTACGTCGGTGGCCGCCCGAGGGGCCCACGAGACAGGGGGCGTGCCCTACAGGGGGGTGCGCGCCATCCTATCTCGTGGCCGGCTCGGCTATTTCTTGGCTTGCACTCCAAGTCCTCTGGATCACGTTCGTTCCAAAAATCATGCTCCCGAAGGTTTCATTCCATTTGGACTCCGTTTGATATTCCTTTTCTTCGAAATACTGAAATAGGCAAAAAACAGCAATACGGGCTAGGCCTCCGGTTAGTAGGTTAGTCCCAAAAATGATATAATTGTGTAAAATAAAGCCCATAAACATCCAAAAGGGGTAATATAATAGCATGGAACAATAAAAAATTATAGATACATTGGAGACGTATCAAGCATCCCCAAGCTTAATTCCTGCTCATCCTCGAGTAGGTAAATGATAAAAAAGAAATTTTTGATGTGGAATGCTACGTAGCATAATTCTCAATGTAATTTTCTTTAATGTGGCATGAATGTTCAGATCCAAATGATTCAAAATAAAAGTTTGTATTGATAAAAGAAATAGTAACACTTCAAGCATACTAATCAAAGTAATCATGTCTTCTCAAAATAACATGGCAAAAGAAAGTTCATCCCTACAAAATCATATAGTTAGGCTATGCTTCATTTCCGTCACACAAAGATGTTCCCAACTTCTATACCCCCGATGACAAGACAAGCAATTGTTTCATACTTAAATAATCTCAAACTTTTTCAACCTTCACGCAATACATGAGCGTGAGCCAAGGATATAGCACTATGGGTGGAATAGAATATGATGATGGGGATTGTGTGGAGAAGACAAAAAAAGAGAAAGTCTCACATTGACGAGGATAATCAACGGGCTATGGAGATGCCCATCAATTGATGTCAATATGAGGAGTAGGGATTGCCATGCAACGGATGCACTAGAGCTATAAATGAATGCTCAACAAAAGAAAACTAGTGGGTGTGCATCCAACTTGCTTGCTTACGAAGACCTAGGGCATTTGAGGAAGCCCATCGTAGGAATATACAAGCCAAGTTCTATAATTAAAAATTCCCACTAGTTTGAAAAAGACAACTTATGAGACTCACTATATGAAAATCATGGTGCTATTTTGAAGCACAATATATGAGACTCACTACATAAAGAACAAGGTGCTACTTTGAAGCACAAGTGTGGAAAAAGAGATAGTAACATTGCCCTTTTTATTTATTTTCTTCTTTTTTCTTTTCTTTTTTTTCCTTTTTTTCCTTTTTCTTTTTTTGGGCCTTTCATTTTTTTATGTTGGCCTTTCTTCCTTTTTTTTCTTTGGGCAATGTTCTAATAATGATGATCATCATACCTCTATTGATTACAACATATGAATTACAACTCGAAACTAGAACAAGATATGACTCTATATGAATGCCTCCGGCAGTGTACCGGGATGCTGCAAAGAATCAAGAGTGACATGTATGAAAAATAATGCATGGTGGCTTTGCCACAAATACGATGTCAACTACATGATCATGCAATGGCAATATGACAAAAGTAATGTATGTCATGATGATGATAAACGGAACGGTGGAAAGTTGCATGGCAATATATCTCGGAATGGCTATGGAAATGCCATAATAGGTAGGTATGGTGGCTGTTTTGAGGAAGATATAAGGAGGTTTATGTGTGATAGAGCGTATTGTATCACGGGGTTTGGATGCACCGGCGAAGTTTGCACCAACTCTCAAGGTGAGAAAGGGCAATGCACGGTACCGAAGAGGCTAGCAATGGCGGAAAGGTAAAGTGCGTATGATCCATGTACTCAAAATTAGTCAAAAGAACTCATATACTTATTGCAAAAATTTATAAGTCATCAAAAATCAAGCACTACGCGCATGCTCCTAGGGGGATAGATTGGTAGGAAAAGACCATCGCTCGTCCCCGACCGCCACTCATAAGGATGCACAAGCCATGTACACTTCATGTTTCAAATTTGTTACATAACTTTAACCATACGTGCATGCTACGGGACTTGCTAACTTCAACACAAGCATTCTTTAAATTCATAATCACCCAACTAGCATAACTTTAATATCACTACCTCCATATCTCACAACAATTATCAAGTATCAAATTGATCATAGTATCCAATTCACTTCCTATGATAGTTTTTATTGTACCCAACTTGGATGCTCACCATTCTAGGACCAAATTATAACCAAATCAAATACCATGCTGTTCTAAAAGACTCTCAGAATAATATAAGTGAAGCATGAGAGACTAGCAATTTCTATAAAATCAAGCCATCGTCGTGCTCTAAAAAATATAAGTGAAGCACTAGAGCAAAAACTATCAGGCTCAAAGGATATAAGTGAAGCACATAGAGTATTCTAGCAAATTCTAATCAAATAGGCTTCTCCCAAAAGGTGTGTACATCAAGGATGATTGTGGTAAACTAAAAAGCAAAGACTAATATAATACACGACGCTCCAAGCAAAACACATATCATGTGGCGAATAAAAATATAGCTCCAAGTAAAGTTACCAATGAACGAAGACGAAAGAGGGGATGCCTTCCTGGGGCATCCCCAAGCTTAGGCTCTTGCCACCCTTTATTCCATAGTCCATAAAAGCTTTACCCAAAACTTGAAAACTTCACAACACAAAACTCAACAGGAAATCTTATAAGCTCCATTAGTGAAAGAAAACAAAACCACCACATAAGGTACTTAATGAACTCATTCTTTATTTATTTTGGTGTTAAACCTACTGTATTCCAACTTCTCTATGGTTTATAAACTATTTTACTAGCCATAAATGCATGAAAATAAGCAAACAACACACGAAAAACAGAATCTGTCAAAAACAGAACAGTCTGTAGCAATCTGTAACTAATGCAAATTTATGGAACTCTAAAAATCCTACCAAAATAGGACCTACTGGAAAATTTGTGTATTGATCAGCAGCAAAAAGAATCAATGCAAAAGCACGTCTATGTGATTTATTGAATGTTTTCTCGTGAGCGCAAAGTTTCTGTTTTTCAGCAGAATCAAATCAACTATCATCATAGTTTATCCTATAGGTTCTACTTGGCACAAACACTAAATAAAACATGAAAACACATCTAAACAGAAAGTAGATGCAAAATTTATTGAATAACAGCAAGGAAAAATATTGGGTTGTCTCCCAACAAGCGCTTTTCTTTAAAGCCTTTTTAGCTAGGCATTGAGAATTTGAATGATGTTCACATGAAAGACAAGAATTGAAGCACAAAGAGAGCATCATGAAACACGTGACAAACACATCTAAGTCTAACATACTTCCTATGAATAGGCATATTATAAGCAAACAAATTTGCAAGGCAAGCAGGAACTAGCATATGCAAGGAAGAAGAAAGAGACGATAGCAATCTCAACATGACGAGCGGTAATTTAATAAGATAAAATTTTCTATGGCCATATTTTCCTCTCTCATAATAGTTACATGTAGGATCATAGGAAAATTCAACAAAATAGCTATCACAAAACATATTCTCAACATGATCCACATGCATTCAAAGTTGACACTCTTCCAAGATAGTGGGATTAACATTAACTAAAGTCATGACCTTTCCGAACCCACTTTTATCAAAAATATCATAAGATTGAATATACTCCAAATATGTGAGATCTAAAGTTCACAATATTCCAAACCCACTTTTAATATTATTGCAAACACTATTATCAATCTCATATTCATCATGGGGCTTAAATAAATTTTCAAGGTTATAAGAAGAATCACCCCAATCAAGATCATTGAAACAAGTAGCAGTCATAGCAAAACTAGCATCCCCAAGCTTAGGGTTTTGCATATTATTAGAACAATTTACATCAAGAGAATTTATAGGAAAATCATTGCAATCATGCTTTTTACTCAAGGAGTTATCGTGAATCTCTTCATAAATTTCTTCATCATAATTTTCAGATTCACAAATTTTGAGCAAAGCTTCATAAAGATAATCTAGTGCACAAAACTTACTAGCAATTGGTTCATCATAATTGGATCTCTTAAAAAGATTAGAAAGCGGATGAGGATCCATAGATCTTAGGTTCTCTATTTAGCAATAAATAACCATATATTCCAACCAACCGAGCAAACAAAAGGGAAGCAAAAGAGAGAAGAGATTTGGAAAGAGAGGGCGAATAAAATGGCAAGGGTGAAGTGGGGGAGAGGAAAACGAGAGGCAAATGGCAAATAATCTAAATGCGAGGGAGATGGGTTTGTGATGGGTACTTGGTATGTCTTGACTTGAGCGAAGACCTCCCCGGCAACGGCGCCAAAAATCCTTCTTGCTATGTCTTGAGCTTGTGTTGGTTTTCCTCGAAGAGGAGAGGGTGATGCAGCAATATTAGCGTAAGTATTTCCCTCAATTTTTGAGAACCAAGGTATCAATCCAGTAGGAGGCTCCTCAACAAGTCCCACGAACCTACACAAACAAGCAAAGAACTCGCAACCAACGCAATAAAGGGGTTTTCAATCCCTTCACGGCCACTTGCGAAAGTGAGATATAATAAATATAATAAGATAATATAAATATATTTTTGGTATTTTATAATATAGATGCAAAAAGTAAAGATGCAAATAAAAGTAGATTGGAAGCAAATATGATAGGAGATAGACCCGGGGCCATAGGTTTCACTAGAGGCTTCTCTCAAGATAGCATAAGTATTACGATGGGTGAACAAATTACTGTCGAGCAATTGATAAAAAAGCGAATAATTATGAGATTATCTAGGCATGATCATGTATATAGGCATCATGTCCATAACAAGTAGACCGACTCCTGCCTGCATCTACTACTATTACTCCACACATCGACCGACTCCTGCCTGCATCTAGAGTATTAAGTTCATAAGAACAGAGTAACACATTAAGCAAGATGACATGATGTAGAGGGATAAACTCAAGCAATATGATATAAACCCCATCTTGTATCCTTGATGGCAGCAATACAATACGTGCCTTGCAACCCTTTCTGTCACTGGGTAAGGACACCGCAAGATTGAACCCAAAGCTAAGCACTTCTCCCATGGCAAGAAAGATCAATCTAGTAGGCCAAACCAAACTGATAATTCGAAGAGACTTGCAAAGATAACTCAATCATACATAAAAGAATTTAGAGAAGATTCAAATATTATTCATAGATAAACTTGATCATAAACCCACAATTCATCGGATCTCGACAAACACACCGCAAAAAGAGATTACATCGAATAGATCTCCACAAGAGAGGGGGAGAACATTGTATTGAGATCCAAAAAGAGAGAAGAAGCCATCTAGCTAATAAATATGGACCCGTAGGTCTATGGTAAACTACTCACAACTCATCGGAGGGGCAAGGATGTTGATGTAGAGGCCCTCCATGGTTGATTCCCCTTCCGGCAGAGTGCCGGCGAAGGTTCCAAGATGAGATCTCGCGGATAAAGAAGGATACGGTGGTGGAAATTGTGTTTTGTCTGCTCCTTGGATGTTTTCGGGGTACGTAGGTATATATAGGAGGAAGAAGTACGTCGGTGGCCACCCGAGGGGCCCACGAGACAGGGGGGCACGCCCTACAGGGGGGCTCCTATCTCGTGGCCGCCTCGGCTGCTTCTTGGCTTGCACTCCAAGTCCTCTGGATCACGTTCGTTCCAAAAATCACGCTCCCGAAGGTTTCATTCCGTTTGGACTCCGTTTGATATTCCTTTCCTTCGAAATACTGAAATAGGCAAAAAAACAGCAATACGGGCTGGGCCTCCGGTTAGTAGGTTAGTCCCAAAAATGATATAATTGTGTAAAATAAAGCCCATAAACATCCAAAAGGGTTAATATAATAGCATGGAACAATAAAAAATTATAGATACTTTGGAGACGTATCAATAGCCTCCACACAAAATCTAACCATTAGACACAATTTACCAAACTCGGTGGGACTGAATCATGAAACTCGGTCAGACCGATTTAGTTCATAATGTGACCATTAGGCATTTCGGTGGGACCGACACGTTAACTCGGTGGGACCGATATTGTTAGGGTTAGGGCATAACGTAATCTCGGTGAGACCGATTACACAAACTCGGTGAGACCAATTTTGGTAATAGACAAACATAGAGTTCGTCAGGCAAACTCGATGGGACCAATTCGCTCATCTCGGTTGGACCAAAATGTTACGAAAGGGAAACAAAGAGTTTGCATTGAAATCTCGGTGGGACCGACCGCTCATCTCGGTTTGGCTGAAACGTTATGAAGGGAAATAGAGAGATTACACACCCATCTCGATGAGACCGAGATCCCTATCGGTGAGACCGAAAAGACTAGGGTTTATGGCAGTGGCTATGTCAACTGAACTCGGTGGCGCCGGATAGAAAGTTTCGGTGGGGCTGAGTTTGACTTTTGGTTTGGGACATATGTGGATATGAGAAAGGAGTTGAGGGTTTTTGGAGCATATCAATAAGCATTTTGAGAGTAAGCAAGCAATTAAGCAACACCTCATCCCCTTTTAATAGTATTGGCTTTTCCTAAAGACTCAATGTGATCTTGGATCACTAAAATGAAAAATTTAGAGTCTTGTGCTTTGAGCTTGAGCCAATCGTTTTGTCCATAGCATTTTGAGGGGTCCATGTTTCTCATCCATGCCATGCCAAACGTTGAGCTTTCCTGAAATATTTATCTTGAGATAGCATTAGCTCAATGAGCTATATGTTATTAGGAATTACCAAAACCACCCAGGGATAGTTGCACTTTCAATTTCACTATGTAAATTCTTGTATTCAGCATACTATGATTTAAATTATAACACTAATTTCTCACCTTATTCCACTTGTATTTTACTTGAGTGTCTTGAAATATGCAATTCCAGAATCTTCCCTATATTACACATGATTAATACAAGAATTATTAGTCATGATACATATGAATAACACATCAAACCTTTACAATGGCATATTTGTTGAATCGGGAAATTTCTATGATCACCCAATATGAGAAAGTAACTCCAACTACCGAAGAACTTGTCTATGTAGTCAAAAAAATGCTTTGTGTATTGTACTGGCACATACTTCATGCTTCTCCTTCATCTAAGATGTTGCACCATTCACACACTATGGATCTAAGATGTTAATCACTCTATCCTTTATATGCCCCACATAAGTTGACCAACCTTGACACTTCGGTTCAACAATCAAATAAGTTTAGTAATAGCAATAACATACTCAAATATTGTATACTAACAGCGAGTTCCAGCTCAAAAAAATCCTTGAGCAAACTAAATCAGGCCATGTATAGTTCTGACTATCCATTTGGCTTAGCCTTCGCGCACATGCAATATGTACTTCATGATCCATAGCCTTTGTGCTAGTGAGTTGCTCTTCTATATCGCTTTTGTACACTTTCACATACCTTGTTTCATAATATTTTATCCTAACGTGGAAGCAAGAAATACCGCCAATAGTAATATTTACATAATATAGGACTTCATCATTTATAAAGTATAATTTTATGTACCGGTCAAATTCTTCTTTTCCAGTCTGTCAAATTCATTCCTCAAGATTTTCATGCTTTATTTTTGCTGGCATCTTTGAGCGCAGTGTATCAAACATCAAATTACATTTCACTTCAATAGAAATCACTTATCTATGGGCAATACTGGAATAAGAGAAATCACCAATACTAATATCTCTAGGTTCAGTACTTTCTATGTGTTTGTAATAATATTTGACCTTCTTGTACAAGTTTAAACCAAATTTGTGAATATTCTCTTGGATGAATAATATACTTGATGTATTAAATCTATGATCATCCTTGTCATCAATTTTCATACTTACGTCACAACCTAGCTCATATTTAAGAATAGACATATCTCTATTTAAACCTGCAATGTAATTATTAATTAGGACACATTCTTGTTTGTGCAAATATGAAGTTGCTCATAAAATAAGACTTTACCATTTTTCTTCGTCAACATACTTTCCCCTTCAATGCTACTTCCAACACTTGATTCAACTATTTCAATATGTTGTCTTTTCTCAGAACTTGTATTGTTACACATTGAAGCTTGATCTGCAACACCAAGAATTTCTCAAAGACATTTAAACTAAAATTCAAAACAAAAAGTAGCGCACAACCAATATTACATTTTGAAACAACATCAACATTACTCACCATGAAAACTTGTTTCAAAATACTCTTGGGAACTCGATAAACTAACAAGTTAAACAAGAAAAGAATTGAAATATGAAATATTATGTAATATCAATAATTTACACTTGAAGACAATATAGATTACCATGTTTTCCTGTGACACTTTTTCGCTTATTTGCCCATTCATGCAGACATGCAGAGCACCTTCTTTCGGTGCAACACATGCAAGATTTCTTTCACGTTGAGAACACTTTATCTGAAGGAAATATGCCCTAGAGGAAATAATAAAGTTATTATTTATTTCCTTAATTCATGATAAATGTTTATTATTCATGCTAGAATTGTATTAACCGGAAACTTAGTGCATGTGTGAATACATAGACAAAACATATAGTCCCTAGTATGCCTCTACTTGACTAGCTCGTTAATCAAAGATGGTTATGTTTCCTAACCATAGACACGTGTTGTCATTTGATGAATGGGATCACATCATTAGGAGAATGATGTGATGGACATGACCCATCTGTTAGCTTAGCATTATGATCGTGTCAGTTTCATTGCTACTGCTTTCTTCATGACTTATACAAGTTCCTCAGACTATGAGATTATGCAACTCCCAAATATCGGAGGAACTCTTTGTGTGCTACAAAACATCACAACGTAAATGGGTGATTATAAAGGTGCTCTACAAGTGTCTCCAAAGGTGTTTGTTGGGTTAGCATAGATCGAGATTAGGATTTGTCACTCTATGTTTCGGAGAGGTATCTCTGGGCCCTCTCGGTAATACTCATCACTATAAGCCTTGCAAGCATTGTGACTAATGAGTTAGTTGCGGGATGAAGTATTACGGAACGAGTAAAGAGACTTGCCGGTAACAAGATTGAACTAGGTATTGAGATACCGATGATCGAATCTCGGGCAAGTAACATACCAATGACAAAGGGAACAACGTATGTAGTTATCTGGTTTGACCGATAAAGATCTTCGTAGAATATGTAGGAACCAATATGAGCATCCAGGTTCCTCTATTGGTTATTGACCGGAAGTGAGTCTCGGTCATGTCTACATAGTTCTCGAACCCATAGGGTCTGCATGCTTAACGTTCGATGACGATCGGTATTATGTGTTTATGTGTTTTGATGTACCAAAGGTTGCTTGGAGTCCCGGATGTGATCAAGGACATGGAGAGGAGTGCCGAAATGGTCGAGACATGAAGATTGATATATTGGAAGGTTATGTTTGGACACCGGAATGGTTTCGGATGAGTTCGGGCATTTACCGAAGTACCAGGAGGTTACCGGAAACCCCCGGGGGCTTAATGGGCCTACATGGGCTTTAGTGGAAGAGAGAGCAGGCGGCCAAGAGGAGGGTCACCACCCCCCAAGCTCAATCAGAATTGGGAGGGGGGTCGGCCCCGCTTTCTTTCTTCTCCTCTTCCCCTTCACTACAAAAAAAGACACATCCATGACATTTTTGGCCGAACGAAATTTTTTTCTGTCATACATATGACACTTCTATGACGATAATTGTGACAAAACCCGGTATCATCATAGATGTGCTGGGCTCCTACTTCTATGACAAAAAATCATGACAGAAAATGGGCTTTTCATCCTGGGCAGGCCGGAGACGCAGCTGCATGACATTCTTTGGGCCGTCCATGACGGAAAAAACCGTGGTATAAGCGAGGGGGACGAAAATTTTAGGGAGTTGCCAGTTAGGGTGGGAGGTAGGGGGCCGAGCGATGCGCGTTTCTCTCGTACACGTACGCGCGTGTGTGCGAGGCATTGGCTATAACTGAACCCGAGCGAGTCGTTGGGCTCTAACTGAACCCGAGCGATTGCACTACAGGCTACGCATTACTGAACCCGAGCGATCGATCGATGGCTGTTAACTGAACCCGATGGAGCGATTCTGTCGCTACTGGTGCTAACTGAAGCCGATCGATTGGATGAGCAGTGAGTGTTGCAGGGGGGTGGATGAACAGTGAGCGGTGGCGTTGCCTCTGGATGAACAGGACCCCGTGGTGTGGAGGGCTGGATGAAGAGTAGACGGTGGAGGGGTGGCCGTGGAGGGGTGGTTGAACAGGACCCCATGGTGTGGTGGAGGGCTGGATGAACAGTAGACAGTGGAGGGGTGCCCGTGGAGGGGAGGTTGAACAGTATCCGGTGGAGTAGCACGCGGTGGAGGCTGAATGAAAAAGAGCCCGTGGAGGCTAGAAGAGGTCGACGGTGGAGATTTATGTCTACTACACAACCTTCTTCTTGTAGACGTTGTTGGGCCTGCAAGTGCATAGGTTTGTAGGACAGTAGCAAATTTCCCTCAAGTGGATGACCTAAGGTTTATCAATCCGTAGGAGGCATAGGATGAAGATGGTCTCTCTCAAGCAACCCTGCAACCAAATAACAAAGAGTCTCTTGTGTCCCCAACACACCCAATACAATGGTAAATTGTATAGGTGCACTAGTTCGGCGAAGAGATGGTGATACAAGTGCAATATGGATGGTAGATAAAGGTATTTGTAATCTGAAATTATAAAAACAGCAAGGTAACAAGTGGTAAAAGTGAGTGTAAACGGTATTGCAATGATAGGAAACAAGGCCTAGGGTTCATACTTTCACTAGTGCAAGTTCTCTCAACAATAATAACATAGATAGATCATATAACAAGCCCTCAACATGCAACAAAGAGTCACTCCAAAGACACTAATAGCGGAGAACGAACAAAGAGATTATGGTAGGGTACGAAACTGAAAGTGCAACTATCCCTAGGTGGTTTTGGTAATTCATAACAACATATAGCTCATTGAGCTAATGCTATTCCAAGACATATATTTCATGAAAGCTCAATGAATGACATGGCATGGATGATGAAAGTGGATCCCTCAAAATATCAAGGACAAAGGATTGGCTCAAGCTCAAAAGCTCAAGACTCTTCATTTTATATTTCAGTGATCCAAGATCACATTGAGTCTATAGGAAAAGCCAATACTATCAAGGAGGGATGAGGTGTTGCTTAATGAGCCTCTTGCTTCATGTGCTTAGTGATATGCTCCAAAACCCTCAACTACCTTCTCACATCCACATATGACCTAAACCTAAAGCCAAAATCGGTCTCACCAATTCTTTCTATCCGGCGCCACCGAGTTCAAATGTCATAGCCACCGCCACAAACCCTAGGAAAATCGGTCTCACGATAGGGATCTCGGTCTCACTGAGATGGGATTGTAATCTCTTTGTTTCCCTTCATAACGTTTCAGTCTAACCGAAGTGAGCGATCAGTCCCACCGAGATTACAATGTAAACTCTCTGTTTCCTTTTGTAACATTTCAGTCTCACCGAAAAGAGCAAATCGGTCCCACCGAGTTTACCTGACCAACTCTCTGGTTAGCTAATTACCAAAATCGGTCTCACCGAGTTTGTGTAATCGGTCTCACCGAGATTACGTTATGCCCTAACCCTAACCATATCGGTCCTACCGAGTTGCATTTCGGTCCCACCGAAAATCCTAACGGTCACTAGGTTTACTAAATCGGTCTGACCGAGTTTGTAGATTCGGTCCCACCGAGATTGGTAAATTGTGTGTAACGGTTAGATTTTGTGTGGAGGCTATATGTACCCCTCCACCTCCTCTTCATTCGTGGAGAGAGCCATCAGAACAAACCTACACTTCCAACTTACCAGTTCTGAGAGGGAACTACCTACTCATGTGTTGAGGCCAAGATATTCCATTCCTACCATATGAATCTTGATCTCTAGCCTTCCCCAAGTTGCTTCCCACTCTAATCTTCTTTCCACCAGATCCAAATCATATGAGAGAGAGTTGAGTGTTGGGGAGACTATCATTTGAAGCACAAGAGCAAGGAGTTCATCATCAATGCACCATTTGTTACTTCTTGGAGAGTGGTGTCTCCTAGATTGGCTAGGTGTCACTTGGGAGCCTCCGACAAAGATTGTGGAGTTGAACCAAGGAGTTTGTAAGGGCAAGGAGATCGCCTACTTCGTGAAGATCTACCGCTAGTGAGGCAAGTCCTTCGTGGGCGACAACCATGATGGGATAGACAAGGTTGCTTCTTCGTGGACCCTTCTTGGGTGGAGTCCTCCGTGGACTCGCGCAACCGTTATCCTTCGTGGGTTGAAGTCTCCATCAACGTGGATGTACGATAGCACCACCTATCGGTACCATGCCAAAAACATCCGTGTCTCCAACTGCGTTTGAATCCTCCAAACCCTTCCCTTTACTTTCTTGCAAGTTGCATGCTTTAATTTCCGCTGCCTATATACTCTTTGCATGCTTGCTTGATCTGTGTGATGATTGCTTGACTTGTCCAAGGATTGCTAAAATCTGCCAAACTCTAAAATTGGGAAAAGGTTAAGTTTTTAATTGGTCAAGTAGTCTAATCACCCCCCTCTAGACATACTTGAAGGTCCTACAAGTGGTATCAGAGCCTTGGTCTCCATTTGCTTTGATTTCCATAGCTTTTGGTGGTCATAGACTTGGTTTCACAACCTAGGAGAGTATTGCGTCTAGCGAGGGAAATTATCACCGTAGAGGTGCTTACTTTGATGGAACTAATTTTGCTAGTTGGAAGCATAAGATGAAAATGCATATTCTTGGACATAACCCCGTCGTTTGGGCTATTATTTGTATTGGCTTGCAAGGTTAATTCTTTGATGGGAGAGAGCCGAACCATGAAGCTAATGCGGAAGAATTGAAGATGCTGCAATACAACGCTCAAGCTTGTGATATCATCTTCAACGGATTGTGCCCCGAAGAATTCAACAAAATCAGCCGTCTTGAGAATGCAAAGGAAATTTGGGACACTTTGATTGATATGCATGAAGGTACCGACTCCATGAAGGAATCCAATTTGTATGTGCTCCAAAGTCAGCTTGACAAGTTCAAAATGAAGGATGGTGAAGGTGTCGCTGAAATGTACTCTAGGCTTGCTCTTATCACAAATGAGATTGCCGGCTTAGGGAGTGAAGAGATGACCGACAGATTCATCATCAAGAAGATCCTAAGAGCATTGGATGCAAAATATGATACCGTGTGCATATTGATTCAAATGATGCCCAATTACAAGAATCTCAAGCCAACGAAGGTCATTGGTAGAATTGTTGCTCATGAGATGTCACTCAAGGATAAGGAGGAACTTCACAACAAGTCAAGTGGTGCTTAGAAAGCCTCATTTGAAGCCCCCACATCATCAAGTGAGAAACAAACCTTCAATGAAGAATTGAGCTTAATGGTGAAGAATTTCAACAAATTCTACAAGAGTAGAAGCAAAGAAAGAAGCTCTAAGTCAAGGTCCTACAATGACAAAAGATCTTCTAGTCGAGAGCGCAACTGCTACAATTGTGGGAGACCCGGACACTATTCCAATGAGTGTACGACACCCTACAAAAGAAGAGAAGATTCTCCTAAAAGAAGAAGTAGAAGAGAAGAATCACCACCAAGAGAGAGAAGGAGTAGAGATGATTGTTATGAATGAAGACCCTCATGGAGAAACAATGATTCGGAAAGGAAGGACAAGTCATCAAGGAGCTACACAAAACGAAGACATCAAGCTCATGTTGGTGAATGGGTATCCGGTTCCGACTCTGAACATCACTCCGAGAGAAGCTATCACTCTGACTCTGAACATACTCAAGAAGAAGGTGTTGCCGGACTAGCACTTGTGTCAACCAACTCCTACGACATATTTGACTCACCAAATGAAGGAATTGGAAGATGCTTCATGGCCAAAGGTCCAAAGGTAACACATCCCGAGTATGTTGATTTCAATAGTGATGAAGATGACTTGCTAGGTGATGATGATTTACTCGTTGACAACTCTAGTGATGAATACTATGATGAAACATCAATTAATCATGATAAACAAGATAAAACGAATGACAATGATAAGGAGAAGATTGAGCTTCTAACTAAAGAACTAAACACTCTTAAGTTAGCTCATGAAACTATCTTCGAAAATCATCGAGAACTTTTAAGGGCTCATGAGAAGTTACGCATTGAAAAGCTCAATCTTGAGCAAGAGCATGAGTTCTTAAAGGCAATCAATGATGATCTTCACAAGAAAAGTTCTTATATTCCCAAGCGTTTACTCTTATCAACTTACATGCCTCATGTCAAGTCTAGTAACAAGAACAAGAAAGATTCTTCCTCTAGTAGTAGCAATAACAATTCTAAATCCAATATTGTTGCTTCTAGTAGTTCTCTTGATTCCACTAATGATTCTCTTAGCCAAGTTACACTTGAGCAAGAAAATAGCTTATTAAAGGGAATTATAGAGAAAGGTGTATACAAGAGTCTTGCCGGGAGTAAGCAATTCGAGGAAATTGTACGCAAGCAAGGAAGGCACCGGAAGAATCAAGGTGTTGGTTTTGAATGAAAGTTCAATGCCAATGGAGTTGAGTGGGAAGAAGATCAATACCCCAAGACGAAGTTTGTTCCTCGACAAGAGAAGTATGATCCTACTTCTTTCAAGGGAACACAAGCTCAAGATGATCTTCCACCACAAGACCATAAAGGCAAGGACAAGCTTCAAGAGGAGATTGATGCATTTGAAGAAGCACCTAAGGCCTTGGTCAAGTGGGTTCCCAAGACTACGTCAAGTTCTACTTCATCAAGTACAACCACAACTCCAAGGATTCCCATCAATATGATGTGGATCCCGAAGAAGAGGAACTAGAAAGTTCTTGAGGGTGACTCCGCCAACATTCTTCACTCATATCTTTATGGCAAGAACAAGTGCAATCAACTTCCACATCTTGCACTAGATCAAGGAGTCACAAACCCTCATGTTGGTAAGGCAAGGGACAAGGTAACCAAATGATTTCATGGACATCATCTTGTGTGTGCATCACTCTATGTCTATGGATATTCTTGTTTTGTTCCTTGTGGGACTAACCCGTGTATGTATTTAAAGTGCAACTCACTCCAAAGTATTGCTCCAAAAGATCTACATCAACATTGAGCATCCACATCTTCAACACCTACATGAAGTCATCATCGACAAAACCCAAGGTTAGTTCATCCCTCTAAGGGGAGATCTCACATCTAGGGGGAGCTTAACTCTAAGAATTGAGTCAAAGCAACTCTAATGGTGTGAACACATCAATGCATTATGTAAAAGTGGTAACCCCACTTGAGCTTAAACGATGAGTATGACCTATGATCAAATGTTCTCATTTGACTCCTAAGTCAATATACTCATATATAGATGACCTAGTCATCCCCAATTGTTTGATAGATGCTAGATTTGGTTGTGCATGCTTTGCCACATATTTCATTTGTCACTTTATTGTGTGAGCATGCTGGTTGCATATTTTACTCAATCGAGGACATCGACTTGTTGTTTTGATTGATTGGTTTCCTCTTCTTTGGCCAAGTGGATGGACAAGAATGCCTAAGAACCCTCTCTAGCTATCTATGATTTTCTCGTCTCAAACTCTATTCATGCTACATCACAAAATTTGATCAAGTCAGATTCGAACCACTCTGTGTGAGGAGCACTTGGAGTCCCCGATTCGTCATAGACTTAAACTTCCAAAACTTCTTTGTGATTCTCGGTCTGACCGATTCCTCCATTATGGTCCCACCGAGATCACTAAGTTGATCTAGGTTTTCAATCTCGGTGCAACCGATATGAACCTTTTAGTCACACCGAGTTGCTGTAACTGTTAACAGTTATACATCTCGGTGCCACCGAGTTGTTCAACTTGGTCACACCGACAGTGTCGGGCTATATATACTCACGGGCAATTTTTGGAAAACCTTCTCCGAAACTCCTCACCCGTGCGTAGCTCGCTCTGCCTACTAGGTCTACGGATCGTCGACTTCATCACCAGCCGCCTCGTGTTGCTGGTCTCCGCCGCCGTCAACGGATTTCTTCTCCGCCATTGCCGCCGTAGCGAGTTCACCGCCGAACTAGGGTATGAACTCGATCACAGTGCTTTCCTCATCTGATTCTCAGCACATTGTGTTCGTAATGCATCTTGCCATGATTGAGACACTCCTATCCAGTCAATGTGATCCTTAGAATAGATGTGATTCGAAAATTTAGGGTTAGGTTTCCGCTGAAACCATCTCGGACCCACCGAGTTGAAAAACTCGGTCCCACCGATTTGGCTAACGCCATTGCACTAGTAAGTCTCGGTCTGACCGAGAATTACAAATCGGTGTGACTGATTTTAGAACTTTGTGAAACCCTAGCAGTCTCGGTGCCACCGAACTGTGACTCGGTCTGACCGAGTTCACTAGTTTAGGTTCCAAAACTGCTTCGGTATCACCGAGTTTGAAAATCGGTAGATCCGAAATGCTCTCTGTGGAAACTAAAACTAAGTTTTTTGAATCATTCTTTTGCAAAAATCTCTACATTGTGTGATGCTCATCCACTCTGTCTCATCTATAACTATTCACAGGGTCAGTAGTCAGTGATTTGTAGCATGTCAGACCAAAGTGATAGTCAGAACAAGTCAGCAGAGCAGATTCACATGAGTGAGGGCACTAGTCCCTCAAGTACTTCAGATGAAGGGAGCAGAAGCACTCCAAGCAATTTGCCCAAAGCAGCCACAAGAGCAAGAAGGAAGAGAACCTCAGACTCAGAGGATGAGGACTATGTGGCAGCAGAAGATGAGGCTACTTCCAAGAAGGTAGTTCTCAAGAAGGTGCTCAGTTCAACTGCAGTAAAGCCAGGCATGAAGATCAAAAGGCTAGCAGGAAGACAGCCAATGTCCAAAGCCAGAGGATCAACTCAAGTACCTGAAAAGCCTGAAGAGCCAGCTGCAGAAGGAAAGAAAAGAAAGGAAAGGGTCAAGAAGACCATGGCCAGAGTTGTTGGTCAACCTTCCATGATGGAAGAGGAAGAAGAGGTTGCTGCACCAGCACCAAAGGCACAGAAGCTTATGGGTGATGCTATAAAGTCAGGGGCTGCAACATCAAAGCCCAAAGAAGCACCCAAAGCTGCCTCCAAGCTCAAGATTGCACCAAAGAGAAATACCAGGAGTATACCAGCAGCTGAGAAGAACAAGGCCCCAATGCCTGAGGTTGCTGCTGAGGAAGATGAAGAAGGGCAGTTCTTAAGGAAGCTCAAACCCAAGATTCCAAACCACAATGATGCTCATCTTGTGGCTGAGAACATGAAGATCAGGAAAGACTCAGGGTTGAGGCTATGGAGGTTGTCTGATCCATATGCCACCAGGAGAAGGACTGTTGTAGATTACAGGTTCCACACCAAGGAGCAGCAGGACTTCTATGAGACAATCTTGTTGGACAGGAAGCCTATAGTGTGTGATATGAGGTGGGTCGACTGGACCTACATGAAGGAAAATGAAGAACACTATCCTGGAGTGTAAGACAGTTTCATTGCTTGTGGAGTTGCAGATTTTGTTGGGCAGCAGCTCACCAACTGGAATGATGAACTCATTATGCAATTCTACTCCACAGCACACTTCTATCCAGATGGCAGGATAGTTTGGATGTCTGAAGGAATAAGATACCAGTCAACCATAGAGGAATGGGCAAGTCTGATCAAAGCCCCAAAGGAGAGTGAAGATGACTTGGATGTATATGCCAAGAAGAAGATGGGACACAATTCTATGTCACATATGTACAAAGAGATCCCAGACAAAGCCCTTGAGACTTTCTCGTTTGGGTCAGTCCATTTTCTTCTATCAGGGCTGCCTACGATCAACTAGATCTTAAGGCACACTCTTTTTCCCAAATCAGGTGACCACAACATGATAAGAGGGCATGCAATTAACATGCTTCACATTTTTGATGTGCCCCAGAAATTCAAGGTCATGAGCCTTATGGTTGAAACCATTAAGAGGACTGCAACAGATCAGAAGAGAAGTTGTGGATATGCCCCACAGATTCAGGAGTTGATTAACTCAAAGATGGGCACAGGAAAATATCAGTTGGATAAAGAACATTTTAATCTCTATCCAGACTTTGAGGACAATCAAGTTTTCATGAATGAGAATGAACCATCATCAGTGCAAGCTCAAGAGAAGAAGGACAAAGCAAGGAAAGAGAAGGCTGCCAAGATGCCAACTCAAGAGGAGGCATCTGAGTATTTCTTGAAGAACAAGCAGGAGCAGCTTGGTTACTTGATAACATCAACACTGAGGATTGAGAAGGGGTTGGCCACCCTAAATCAAAACCAGGAGAGCCTGGAAAGAATCATGGAACAAAAATTGTATGATCTTGATGTCAAAGTAACTGAGATTCAGTTAGTTGTGGAACAGCTTCAGGATGACATGCAGGAGAGGAAGAGCAAGACAACCACAGATGTATTTGCCAGAGTGCCTAGATCTCAGAGGTCAGCTACAGTGCCTGTGACAGACACAAGAGCCACATCATCTGCACCAGCTACAACTCCCACAACTCCAGTGCAACCAGCTCCAGCACCAACTCCTCCAGCTCCGTCTACATCGACTTAAGCCTTCATTCTTGGAGTTATCCATACTCCACCACCACCTGAAGACCAAGCCTGAGAGACGATCTAGCACTATGCATTTTCTATGAACTTTTTGGTAACTTGTTGCCAAAGGGGGAGAAAAATGTATAGATCATAGGCTTCGAGAGAGAGATTTTCTGTTTTTTGTTCTCTCTTGTCTTCTTGGTTGAACTTGTTTCCTTTTGATTGCTTGAGATACAATGCATTACCTATGAGACATTGATGATCATGTGTTTGATCATAAACTACACTTATGCATGTTTGATGATATTATCTTACCTATCCTTATATGATCATTCACTTTGCTTGGTGATGAGTGCATGTATTCAATCTTTATTATTTTGAGCGCTCCACCAAGATGTATGTGACATGGAAGAGTAACCCATGAGCCTAATTCCTTGTGCATTTGCAGTCCAAAGAAAATCTTAAACTATGCACAAATTTAGGGGGACTCTTGCTTATCACATACTTCTCAAAGCGACGATGTTTTTTCATTCTTAAAATTTATTGTCGAAGCTTTGATCTATATGTTGTCATCAATTACCAAAAAGGGGGAGATTGAAAGTGCAACTATCCCTAGGTGGTTTTGGTAATTCATAACAACATATAGCTCATTGAGCTAATGCTATTCCAAGACATATATTTTAGGAAAGCTCAATGAATGGCATGGCATGGATGATGAAAGTGGATCCCTCAAAATATCAAGGACAAAGGATTGGCTCAAGCTCAAAAGCTCAAGACTCTTCATTTTATATTTCAGTGATCCAAGATCACATTGAGTCTATAGGAAAAGCCAATACTATCAAGGAGGGATGAGGTGTTGCTTAATGAGCCTCTTGCTTCATGTGCTTAGTGATATGCTCCAAAACCCTCAACTACCTTCTCACATCCACATATGACCTAAACCTAAAGCCAGAATCGGTCTCACCGTTTCTTTCTATCCGGCGCCACCAAGTTCAAATGTCATAGCCACTGCCACAAACCCTAGGCAAATCGGTCTCACCGATAGGGATCTCAGTCTCACCGAGATGGGATTGTACTCTCTCTGTTTCCCTTCGTAATGTTTCGGTCTAACCGAAGTGAGCGACCGGTCCCACCGAGATTACGATGTAAACTCTCTGTTTCCCTTTTGTAACATTTTGGTCTCACCGAAAAGAGCAAATCGGTCCCACCGGGTTTACCTGACCAACTCTCTGGTTAGCTAATTACCAAAATCGGTCTCACCAAGTTTGTGTAATCGGTCTCACCAAGATTACGTTATGCCCTAACCCTAACCATATCGGTCCTACCGAGTTGCATTTCGGTCCCACCGAAAATCCTAACGGTCACTAGGTTTACTAAATCAGTCTGACCGTGTTTGTTGATTTGGTCCCACCGAGATTGGTAAATTGTGTGTAACGGTTAGATTTTGTGTGGAGGCTATATATACCCCTCCACCTCCTCTTCATTCATGGAGAGAGCCATCAGAACAAACCTACACTTCCAACTTACCAGTTCTGAGAGAGAACTACCTACTCATGTGTTGAGGCCAAGATATTCCATTCCTACCATATGAATCTTGATCTCTAGCCTTCCCCAAGTTGCTTTCCACTCAAATCTTCTTTCCACCAGATCCAAATCATATGAGAGAGAGTTGAGTGTTGGGGAGACTATCATTTGAAGCACAAGAGCAAGGAGTTCATCATCAACGCACCATTTGTTACTTCTTGGAGAGTGGTGTCTCCTAGATTGGCTAGGTGTCACTTGGGAGCCTCCGACAAAGATTGTGGAGTTGAACCAAGGAGTTTGTAAGGGCAAGGAGATCGCCTACTTCGTGAAGATCTACCGCTAGTGAGGCAAGTCCTTCGTGGGCGACGACCATGGTGGGATAGACAAGGTTGCTTCTTCGTGGACCCTTCTTGGGTGGAGCCCTCTGTGGACTCACGCAACCGTTACCCTTTGTGGGTTGAGGTCTCCATCAACGTGGATGTACGATAGCACCACCTATCGGAACCACGCCAAAAACATCCGTGTCTCCAACTGCGTTTGAATCCTCCAAACCCTTCCCTTTACTTTCTTGCAAGTTGCATGCTTTAATTTCCGCTGCCTATATACTCTTTGCATGCTTGCTTGATCTGTGTGATGATTGCTTTACTTGTCCAAAGATTGCTAAAATCTGCCAAACTCTAAAATTGGGAAAAGGTGAAGTTTTTAATTGGTCAAGTGGTCTAATCACCCCCTCTAGACATACTTCAAGGTCCTACAGAAACCACCTCAAAGTTATTCTTTCAAATCAATCGATTCAAGAGTTCGTACTAGAATAACACCTTAAGACACAAATCAACCAAAACCCTAATGTCACCTAGATACTCCATTGTCACTTCAAGTATCCGTGGGCATGATTATACGATATGCATCACACAATCTCAGATTCATCTATTCAACCAACACAAAGTACTTCAAAGAGTGCCCCAAAGTTTCTACCGGAGAGTCAAGAACGTGTGCCAACCCCTATGCATAGGTTCATGGGCAGAACCCGCAAGTTGGTCACCCAAACATACATCAAGAGGCACATGATATCCCATTGTCACCACAGATAAACACGGCAAGACATACATCAAGTGTTCTCATAAAAGACTCAATCCGATAAGGTAACTTCAAAGGGGAAACTCAATTCATCACAAGAGAGTAGAGGGGGAGAAACATCAAAAAATCCAACTACAATAGCAAAGCTCGGGATACATCAAGATCGTGCCATAGAGGGAACACGAGAGAGAGAGATCAAACACATTGCTACTGGTACATACCCTCAGCCCCGAGGGTGAACTACTCCCTCCTCGTCATGGACAGCGCCGAGATGATGAAGATGGCCACCGGTGATGGGTTCCCCCTCCGACAGGGTGCTGGAACAGGCTCCCGAGAGGTTTTTGGTGGCTACAGAGGCTTGCGGCGGCGGAACTCCTGATCTATCATGATTTCGATGGTTTTAGGGTACGAGGAAATATATAGGTGAAAGAAGTCGGTCGGGGGGTGCTCGAGGGGTCCACGAGACAGGGGGGCACCACCCTGTAAGGGGGATGCGCCCCCTATCTCCTGGGCTCCTCGAGTATCTTCTAACATGGACTCCAAGTCTCCAGGATGATAATCTTCCAAAAAATCATGTTGCCGAAGGTTTCATTCCGTTTGGACTCCGTTTGATATTCCTTTTCTTCAAAGTACTGAAACAGGCAATAAAACAGCAATATGGCCTGGGCCTCCGGTTAGTAGGTTAGTCCCAAAAATAATATTAAAGTGTATAATAAAGCCCATAATCATTCAAAACAAATAGTAATATAGCATGAATGCTTCATAAATTATAGATACATTGGAGACGTATCAGCATCCCCAAGCTTAATTCCTACTCGTCCTTGAGTAGGTAAATGATAAAAGAAAGAATTTATGAAGTGTGAATGCTAGAGGTGCACAAGTTTGATCAATGATAATTTCAATCACCTTTACTAGCATCAATATATGTCATAACAGTAGTTCATCTCATAAAACTTCTCACGATAAAGTAACAAGCAATTCACATGTCAAAGCATAGACCATAAACTTTCTTGAAAACTAGCAAACTTCATTCTTAGTCATCAAACAATTGCAATTCATCTTACTTTCAGGAAGAGTCTATGTCAGAGCTTTGATTTAGCAAACTTCACATACTCAACTATCATATAGTCTTCTACAATTGCTAACACGCACGCAATACTTGTGATTATGAAGTTTTAATTAGACACAGAGAAAGATTGGGGCTTATAATGTTGCCTCCAAACGTATTCACCTTTGGGTGATGTCAACAATAATAGTTCATGCTAACGTACATCCAATTGGATATATATATCAGGATCACCCTAACACAAAGTGCTTGCCAAAGGATAAAATGAAAAAGGGAAAGGTGAAGATCACCTTGACTCTTGCATAAAGTAAAAGACATAAAGTAAAAGATAGGCCCTTCGCAGAGGGAAGCAGGGATTTGCAGAGGTGCCAGAGCTCGATTTTGAAATAGAGATAAATAATTTTGAGAGGTATGATCTCATTGTCAACATAACAACCAAGAGTTCCCAATATCTTCCATACTACATACATTATAGGCGGTTCCCACGCAGAATGGTAAAAGTTTATACTCCCCCAACCACCAACAAGCATCAATCCATGGCTTGCTCGAAACAACGAGTGCCTCCAACTAACATCAAACCTGGGGGAGTTTTGTTTGCAATTATTTTGATTTGATTTTGATCTTTTTGGATCATGGGACTGGGCATCCCGGTTACCGCCTGAGGGAGTCTTGGATTAGGGGGTGACCGGATGGCCGGACTATGACCTTCGGCCGGACTCCCGGACTATGAAGATACAAGATTGAAGACTTCGTCCCGTGTCCGGATAGGACTTTCCTTGGCGTGGAAGGTAAGCTTGGCGATATGATATGTAGATCTCCTCCCATTGTAACCGACTCTGTGTAACTCTAACCCTCTCCGGTGTCTATATAAACCGGAGGATTTTAGTCCGTAGGACGAACAACAATCATACCATAGGCTAGATTCTAGGGTTTAGCCTCTCTGTTCTCATGGTAGATCTACTCTTGTACTACCCATATAATCAATATTAATCAAGCAGGAGTAGGGTTTTACCTCCATCGAGAGGGCCCGAACCTGGGTTAAAACATCGTGTCCCTTGTCTCCTGTTACCATCCGCCTAGACGCATAGTTCGGGACCCCCTACCTGAGATCCGCCGGTTTTGACACCGACATTGGTGCTTTCATTGAGAGTTCCTCTGTGTCGTCACCTTTAGGCCCGATGGCT
Source organism: Triticum aestivum (assembly GCF_018294505.1). Taxonomy (NCBI): domain Eukaryota; kingdom Viridiplantae; phylum Streptophyta; class Magnoliopsida; order Poales; family Poaceae; genus Triticum; species Triticum aestivum. Next base: position 104,598,919 of record NC_057795.1, read on the forward strand.
TCTTCGATCATCAACCGCGACGCGGTCCAGGGTGAGACTTTTATCCCCGGACAGATCTTCGTATTCGGCGGCTTTGCACTACGGGCCAATTCGCTTGGCCATCTGGAGCAGATCGAAAGCTACACCCCTGGCCATCAGGTCAGATTTGGAAGTTTAAACTACATGGCTGACATCCGCGGAGACTTGATCTTCGACGGATTCGAGCCACAGCCGAGCACACTGCACTATCACGATGGGCATGATCTAGCTCTGCCGCCGGATAGTGCCCAGAAGGCCGCTCAGGTGTCCGCTCCGACCCTTAGCTCAGAGCCGACTGCCCCAACCGGGGATGGATACTTGGATACCGCCTCGGGGGCTGCAATCTCTACGGCGATCGAGCCGAATACCAGCCTGGTCCTTTGTGAAGCTTGTGACTCCAAGGTGTCGGACTCCTTTCCGGACTCCGAATCTTCCGCACCCCTTCCGATCGAACCCAATTGGGCTCCGATCATGGAGTTCACCGCCGCAGACATCTTTCAGCACTCGCCCTTTGGCGACATCCTGAATTCACTAAAGTCTCTCTCTTTGTCAGGAGAGCCCTGGCTGGACTATGGTCAGCAAGGTTGGGATGTGGACGACGAAGAAATTCGAAGCCCACCCACCACCCCCTTCGTAGCCACTGTCGATGATTTAACCTACATGCTCGACTTCGACTCCGAAGACATCGACGGTATGGACGCCGATGAAGGAGACGACCAAGAGCCAGCGCCTATAGGGCACTGGAAAGCCACCTCGTCATATGACATACACATGGTGGACACCCCAAAAGAAGGGGATGGCAATGGAACAACGGAGGATGACCCCTCCAAGAAATAGCCTAAGCGTCGGCGTCAGCGGCGCCGCTCTAAATCCCACCAAAGCAAAAACGGCGAGTCCGGCACCGGAGACAATAACACCCCGGACAGTGCTGAAGACAACCCCCTCCAGCAGGATTCAGCGCAGGAGGATGGAGAAGCCAGCCCTCATGAGAGAGCGGCAGACACAGAGGTCGAGGACGACAATTATATGCCTCCCTCCAAAGACGAGGCAAGCCTCGACGGCGACGAATTTGTCGTGCCTGAGGATCCCGTCGAACAAGAGCGTTTCAAATGCAGGCTTATGGCCACGGCAAGCAGCCTCAAGAAAAAACAGCAGCAGCTTAGAGCTGACCAAGATTTGCTAGCCGACAGATGGACTGAAGTCCTGGCGGCCGGAGAGTACAAACTCGAACGCCCCTCCAAGAGCTACCCAAAGCGCAGGCTGCTACCCCAATTAGAGGAGGAAGCAACTAAACCTACATCACCAGCGTATGATGCGACCGATCAGCCACCCCGTGGCCGCGACAGAGAGGCCTTTCGGCCCTCAACTCAAGCCGCACCCTGGCGCCGCTCAAAAAGTACCAAGGCACGGGGAAACGCGCCAGACCTGCGAGACATACTTGAGGACAAGGCTAGGCAAACAAGATCGATCTACGGATCGCGTGGGCGCCCCACGACACGTGACGATAACCGTCACACCGGATATGGCAAATACAGCCAGGCCGAACAGGGCAGGCAAAGCTCATATGAGCTATGTCGTGATATAGCCTAGTACAGAGACGCCGCACACCCACTATGCTTCACAGATGAAATAATGGATCATCAAATCCCCGAAGGGTTTAAACCTGTAAACATCAAATCATACGATGGCACAACAGATCCTGCAGTATGGATCGAGGATTATCTCCTTCATATCCACATGGCCCGCGGTGATGATCTACACGCCATAAAATACCTCCCACTCAAGCTTAAAGGACCAGCTTGGCATTGGCTTAACAGCTTGCCAGCAGAGTCAATTGGTTGCTGGGAGGACCTGGAATCCGCATTCCTTGACAACTTCCAGGTCACTTATGTGCGACCACCGGACGTCGATGACCTAAGCCACATAATTCAGCAGCCAGAGGAATCGGCCAGACAATTCTGGACACGGTTCCTAACCAAGAAAAATCAAATAGTTGACTGTCCGGACGTAGAGGCCCTCGCAACCTTCGAACATAATATCTGTGACGAATGGCTTGCCCGGCACCTTGGACAGGAGAAGCCGAAATCCATGGCAGCCCTCACAACACTCATGACCCGCTTTTGCGCGGGAGAAGACAGCTGGGTAGCTCGCAATAATAACATGACAAAGAGCCCTGGTAATTAAGATACCAAGGACAACAATGGCAGGTCGCGTCGCAACAAGCACAAGCGCCGCATTAACGGTGACAATATTGAGGATACGGTAGTTAATGCCGGATTCAGAGGCTCTAAACCCGGTCAGCGGAAAAAGCCATTCAAAAGAAATACCCCGGGCCCGTCTAGTTTAGACCGGATACTCGATCGCTCGTGCCAGATACACGGTACCCCCGAAACAACCAGCCAATCACACCAACAGGGATTTGTTGGGTGTTCAAGCAGGTAGGCAAGTTAAGTGCCGAAAACAGAGACAAGGGGCTGCATAGAGATGATGAGGAGGAGCCCCGGCCGCCGAACAACAGAGGACAGAAGGGCTTCCCCCCACAAGTGCAGACGGTGAACATGATATATGCAACCCACATCCCCAAAAGGGAACAGAAGCGTGTGCTCAGGGACGTATATGCTTTGGAGCCAGTCGCCCCAAAGTTCAACCTATGGTCCTCCTGCCCGATCACTTTTGATCGAAGGGACCACCCCACTAGCATTCATCACGGCGGATCCGCCGCATTGGTCCTAGACCCAATCATTGACGGATTTCACCTCACTAGAGTCCTCATGGACGGCGGCAGCAGCCTGAACCTGCTTTATCAGGATACAGTGCGAAAAATGGGGATAGATCCCTCAAGGATTAAACCCACAAAGACGACATTTAAAGGCGTCATACCAGGTGTAGAGGCCAGTTGTACAGGCTCAGTTACACTCGAAGTGGTCTTCGGATCCCCAGATAATTTCCGAAGCGAAGAGTTAATCTTCGACATAGTCCCGTTCCACAGTGGCTATCACGCCCTGCTCGGACGAACCGCATTTGCTAAGTTCAATGCGGTGCCGCACTACGCATATCTCAAGCTCAAGATGCCAGGCCCTCGCGGAGTCATTACGGTCAATGGAAACACCGAACACTCTCTCCGAACAGAGGAGCACACGGCGGCCCTCGCGGTGGAAGTACAAAGTAGCCTCCCAAGGCAATTCTCCAGTCCGGCTGTTAAACGTACGGACACCGTCAAGCGCGCCCGGAGTAACCTACAACAAGACCGTCTGGCACGTTCCGAGCAAGCATAGCAGTGCGGCCCCAACCCCAGCCCTCGCGAGATTGCGAAACCAGTCCACATGTACATAATTACGCTCTGGAAATACCATGGGCATAAGGGGAGGGGCACAACCACGGCATGCCCAGAATGCGGCTCAACCGCACTAGGGGCTCCCGATTTTGTCATTTCTCTTTTCTTACTTTCAGGACTCCACTCTTCGGAAGGCCTGTCCGGCAGTACACTCGTCGAACACACAATGCAACAGCCAGGGAGATAGCAAGCCCCGTCGAAATTCCAGGTGGTCTCTATAACGAGCTAAATACCTGTCTTACTTAAAGTCTCGCAGCTTGCCCCTGGAGGGGGACATGTTAAAAAAATCCCATCTCTTGCTTATCGCACTATTTGTATCGTTCTACTTTCATAGCAACCCTTTAATAAACAATACATAGCTCTTGTCTATTATTGCATTCATCTTTCATATAAATATGTTCAGTCATGACATTATGCAACTGTACACTCTGGTACGGCCAATACACTAGGGGCTTCAGCACCCCAGAATACGGTGTGAGAAGACCGAACACTCTCATGAGTGCGGCACCCCGAACTTATAGCATTATATGCATCGGCTCCGAATCATGTCTTTGGTCAATAGTTGGGTTTGCCCGGCTCCCATGTTTTGGTACCTTACGTTCCGTTATATCGGCTAAGGTAGCGCTGGGAGAACTACTGCGATTGTGCCTAGTTGAGCTGGGTTAACACCTCAGTAGAGAAAGCTAAAACTGACCGTCATGATAGGGCGAGAGACCGGTCGCTGTTTGAGAGGTTTTTCGAGTCCCTGAAGACTTATGCCGCTTAGAGCCAGGAGCTGGATTTATCCGGCCTAGGCGTGGATAGCGCCCCGAACTCGGTCTTCCGAATACTAGGGGCTTCGCCGAAATTTAAAATTATAGAATTCTATGGCTAAGTGAGAGTGATAAAGCATTATAAGTCCGATTGCCTTGTTCGTTGTGCTGAGAGCCTCCCTCGAAGGACCCAAGAATGGGAACAAGAGCGCTCAGGTTTATCCCGAACACCTCAGCACTCGTGGCATGGGGGCAGAAGCCGACGACTTGCATCTCTCAGATTTAATAAACGGGCGCACAGAAGGTAATATTTTAAATTCAAAAAGCGTTGCTTAGCGCATATGAACAAGTTTTCAGCGCACAGGATAAACACGAGCTATTTTACTCAAAAATTACATCCCTGGTACATTCGTCCGCTACAAGACGGGCACCCTTCAGGACGCCCTCATAATACATCTCGGGCCTGCGATGCTCCTTCCCCTCCGGTGGCCCATCCTTCACCAACTTCTCAGCATCCAGCTTGCCCCAGTGCACTTTGGCACGGGCAAGGGTCCTTCGGGCACCTTCGATGCATACAGAGCGCTTGACGACTTCGAGCCATGGACAGGCATCCACTAGCCGTCGCACCAGCCCAAAGTAGCTCCCAGGCATGGCCTCCTCATGCCACAGCCGGCCTATAAGGCCCTTCATGGCCTGTTCGGCTGCCTTGTGGAGCTCGACAGCTGCTTCAGCTAGTCGCTTAGGGGCACCGGGTGTCCGGCCTCAACATACTGGGACCAGAACACCTTCTCCGTCGAGCTCCCTTCTTCGGCTCGGTAGAATACGGCGGCAGCGGACACACTGTGGGGCAGATCTGCGAATGCTCCTGGAGAGCTCCGGATTCGGGTAAGTAACACGTAATTCACTTTCACATGCTTGCTTTGCATAAAGAATGCCTTACCCGCCGCTATCTTCTTCATTGCCTCAATCTCCTGGAGGGCTTTTTGGGCTTCGGCCTTGGCAGACTTGGTGCTTTCAAGTGCCGAGGCAAGCTCGGACTCTCGCATCTTTGAGTCAAGCTCTAAACTCTCGTGTTTCTTCACGAGATCATCGAGCTCTTGCTGCACCTCCGCCACCCGCACCTCTTGCTTTTCTCGCTCAGTGCGCTCCACGGCCGCATTGTCTTTGGCCTTGGACAACGCTTCCTTCAGGGCCGCCACCTCGGTTGTGGCCCCTGTAATATTCACGTTGGTCCTGTCATTATTTGCAACCAGGTATTTTTATATACTTACATAAGGTACTACCTACCTTCCTTGTCGTCGAGCTGCTTCTTGGCACGGCCGAGCTCGTTCTCGGACCGCTCGAGGCTCTGCTTCAATGCATCGACATCCACAGTCAGTGCGGCAGAGGTCAACAGCGCAGCCTGCATTCCCATATTGACATATTTATGTTAGACTCCTGCGTATATCTTTTTAGATCCTCAGTCCGGTTTTTCTTTCCGAACACCAAACTGAGCATCAGGGGCTACTGTCTATGCGGTAACATTTTTATATGTTTGAAATACATACCTCAAAGCCTGTTAGAAGGCTGGCACAGGCTTCTGTCAGCCCGCTCTTTGTGGACTGAACCTTCTGGATCACCACACTCATAACAGTGCGGTGCTCCTCGTCGATGGAGGCGCCGTTAAGGACCTCCAGCAAATTGTCCCGCGCCTCCAGTTGGACGGAGGCCGCCGGCATCGTAGGCTTGCCCTTCTTGCGAGGGGGCCGCCTGCCGGACTCCGGAATCACTGAAGGTTCCGGAGCGGTGTCCGGCCCAGGGCCGGACTTAGATCCCTCTGGGGCTTCACCCCCTTTGGGCCTGGAGTTCGGGAGGTCACCTTGCGGCGCCTCCAGGACCACCTCCTCCTGGTTTAGCCCCTTGTGGTACTCCACCTCGGCATCGTCCGTCGGGCGAGGGGAGGTAGCAGTCGGAAGTGAAGTGCTATTCACGTCCGACGGATCCAGGGAGCCGCTCGACGAATCGCCGAGCTGAGCCTTGGGCGGACTGCATGATTAAATTCGGCGTTAGAAGACACTGTATAATAAAGGAACGCCATGAGTTATTCTGGTCTCCGGATACTTATGATTTAGCCAGGGGCTTGGCCCTGGATGGCCACTCCTCTCCGCCGTCTTCGGCGTCGGTGGCGTAGTCCGGAAGAAGGGTCTTCCCCTTCTTGGACCCTCCGGCCTCCCCAGTTGGGGCAGCCTTTCTTTTCTTTCCTCCCCCCGCTGGAGGGGGAGAGGCTTCTTCTTCCTCCTCCTCATCTTCGGAGGAGGAGTATGCTTTGGGGTCGTCGGGCGATGAGTCCGACACCACCAGGCGCCGGGAGCTCTTTCGAGTTCCTGTGGCCTTCTTCTTGGCCTTCTTCTCCGGCACCACATGAGGTGCCGGGGCCAGCAACTTCGTTAAGCATGTATCAGCTGGGCCTTCGGGCAAAGGAGCCTGGCAGTTAAACCATCCGGACGTCTCCTTCCAGTTCTGTCATAGGAGCGGGAGCTTAGATCCCACATAGAATCAAACTATGAAAATAAAGTGTCCTGTAAAGGATAAAAACAAGCTTACTTCGGTGGCTTGGCGCTTGGCGCAGAATCCGCGATCCTCGGTGACGGGAGGGGGAACCTCGGAGCTCATGAATAGCACCTTCCAAGCATCCTCGTGCTTTGTGTCGAAGAGCCTGGACAAAGCCTGGTGCTGGGCCGGGTTGAACTCCCACAAGTTGAAGGCCCGTCGTTGACACGGGAGGATCCGACGGAAGAGCATGGCCTGGACTACGTTGACAAGTTTAACCTTCTTGTTCACTAGGTCTTGGACGCAGGTTTGGAGTCCGGTCACCTCTTTCGGATTACCCCACAACAGGCCCGTCTCTTTCCAGGATGTGAGCCGTGTGGGGATGCCAGATTGGAATTCGGGGGCCGCTGCCCATTCAGGGTCACGCGGCTCGGTGATGTAGAACCACCCCGATTGCCACCCCTTGATGGTCTCCATGAAGGATTCCTCGAGCCATGTGACGTTGGGCATCTTGCCCACCATGGCGCCTCCGGACTCCGCTTGCCAGCCGCCCACGACCTTCGGCTTGACGCTGAAGATCTTCGGCCATAGGCCGAAGTGAGGCTTGATGCGGAGAAAGGCCTCGCACACGACGATAAACGCCGAAATGTTGAGGATAAAGTTTGGGGCCAGATCGTGGAAATCCACGCCGTAGTAGAACATGAGCCCCCGGACAAACGGGTGAAGAGGAAAGCCCAGTCTGTGGAGGAAATGGGGGAGGAACACCACCCTCTCATGGGGCCTAGGGGTGGGGATGAGTTGCCCCTCATCTGGGAGCCGGTGCGCGATGTCATTAGACAAGTATCCGGCCTTCCTCAACTTCTTGATTTGCCCCTCCGTAACGGAGGAGGCCATCCACCTGCCTCCCGCTCCGGACATGATTGAAGAAGGTTGAGGTGGGAAGTGCGAACTTGGGTGCTGGAGCTCGAGTGCGCAGAAATAGATAAGCAAAGGAGGAAGAAGGCGTAGATTGAAAGGGCGGATCCTTATCCCCTTATATGGGCGGCGGAAACTATGTGCCCCCACCAGCCTAGTAAAACTCGCTTATCTCCCAAGCGCCGCGATTAATGGCGCGGTTAGGTTACCCACGCCCGTATTGATGAGAATCCTGGAATAAGGGGACACGATCTCTGCTTTGACAAGACGTGCCAAAGAAACCGCCTCGCTAAAACACGCTGAGGTGGGACAGTAAAACGATTCGAATAAAGGCTTGGCTGTGGCATGATGTCACACCAATTTGTGCAAATATTATTCTCTCTACGGTGGTATGTGGAAACTATTTTGCAGATCCGGACACTATCTTGTGTTCAGCATCTTCTATGAAGTATTCAGAGGAGGAACCCGCCTTTCAATGCCGAAGACAATTTGCGTGCCGGACTCATCGTTATTGAAGCCTGGTTCAGGGGCTACTGAGGGAGTCCTGGATTAGGTGGTGTCCGGATGGCCGGACTATGACCTTCGGCCGGACTCTCGGACTATGAAGATACAAGATTGAAGACTCTGTCCCGTGTCCGTATAGGACTTTCCTTGGCGTGGAAGGCAAGCTTGGCGATACGATATGTAGATCTCCTCCCATTGTAACCGACTCTGTGTAATCCTAACCCTCTCTGGTGTCTATATAAACCGGAGGGTTTTAGTCCGTAGGACGAACAACAATCATACCATAGGCTAGCTTCTAGGGTTTAGCCTCTCTGATGTCGTGGTAGATCTACTCTTGTACTACCCATATCATCAATATTAATCAAGCAGGAGTAGGGTTTTACATCCATCGAGAGGGCCCGAACCTGGGTAAAAACATCGTGTCCCTTGTCTCCTGTTACCATCTGCCTAGACGCACAGTTCGGGACCCCCTAGCCGAGATCCGCCGGTTTTGACAACGACACCGCCACTTTCTCGTGAATGAGGAGCGGAGTCCACTCCTCTTGAGAATAACCCACCTAGCATGGAAGACACTGACAGCCCCTAGTTGCTACATGAGCAATTCGGTCATACAAAACAGATTATAATTTGAAGGTTTAGAGTTTGGCACATGCAAATTTACTTGGAACGGCAGGTAAATACCGCATATAGGTAGGTATGGTGCACACTCATGGCAAAACTGGGTTTAAGGATATTTGGAAGCACAAGTAGTATCTCTACTTGGTGCTAGGAATTTTGGCTAGCATGAGGGGGAAAGGCAAGCTCAACATGTTTGATTGATCCATGACAATATACTTTAACTGAGATGCGAGAAAACATAACCCATTACGTTGTCTTCCTTGTCCAACATCAACTCTTTAGCATGTCATACTTAATGAGTGCTCCCAATTATGAAAGATGTCTATGGTAATATATTTATATGTGAAATCTCTCTTCCTTCAATATTATTTCATGAATTGTTCAAATGACTAATACAATGCTTGCTAACTGTCAATAAATTTACAACCTCTACTTCTTAGATGTGAAGTCATTACTCTCCATGGGATAGGCAAACGAGACATATATAATTTCAGATTTATGACAATCAACTCATTCAACCATTTACTCATAGGATATAAGTGAAGCACATGAGTAAATGACAAACTACTCCAAAAAGATATAAGTGAAGATCAAAGAGTAGCTAAATAATTATGCAACTATGCAAAGACTCTCTCTCATTAAAGAATTTCAGATCTTGGTATCTTATTCAAACAGCAAGCAAAGCAAAATAAAATTACAATGCAAGGATAGCATAACTCATGTGAAGAAGCAAAAACTTAGGCTCAACCGATACTAACCGATAGTTGTTGAAGAAGAAAGGTGGGATGCCTACCGGGGCATCCCCAATCTTAGATGCTTGAGACTTCTTGAAATATTATCTTGGGGTGCCTTGGGCATCCCCAAGCTTGAGCTTTTGTTTCTCCTTAATTCCTCTCATGTCACAGTTTCTTTTTTTATCAAAAGCTTCATTCACAACAAACTCAACAAGAACTCGTGAGATAGGTTAGTATAAACCAATGCAAAACCATATCATCTTCTACTGTAACAAATCACTAACATTATTATTCAACATTGCATACTAAATGTCTCTGCATATTTAATACTCCTATCCTCAAATAGAATCATTAAACAAGCAAACATATGCAAACAATGCAACCATAACAGCAATCTGCCAAAACAGTATAGTCTGTAAAGAATGCAAGATTCGTCATACTTCCCTAACTCAAAAAATTATAAGAAAAATACTAAGCTGTAAAAGATTTATCATATCTCATCATGCAAGAAGATTCAACATTATATCATTCTCTGACTTTTCTAGGGAAATTTCGCAACAGCGGCAAACTTTCTGTTTTCAAACAGCAACATGTATACTAGCAAAATAAGCATGGTAAAGGCTACCCTTGACTTTTTTTATTGAAACTAAAGATGAAAAACATTATTATAACTAACATCAAGCAAAACTAACAAAATAAAATGACGCTCCAAGCAAAACACATATCATGTGGTGAATAAAAATATAGCTCCAAGTAAAGTTACCAGTGAACGAAGACGAAAGAGAGGATGCCTTCCGGGGCATCCCCAAGCTTAGTTGCTTGGTTGTCCTTGAATATTACCTTGGGGTGACTTGGGAATCCCCACGCTTAGGCTCTTTCCACTCCTTATTCAATAGTCCATCGAATCTTTACTCAAAACTTGAAAACTTCAACCACACAAAACTCAAAACAAAACTCGTAAGCTCCGTTAGTATAAGAAAATAAATCACCACTTAGGTACTGTAATGAACTCATTATTTATTTATATTTGTGTTAAACCTACTGTATTCCAACTTCTCTATGGTTCATACCACTTAATACTATCCATAGATGCATCAAAATAAGCAAACAACACATAGAAAACAGAATCTGTCAAAAACAGAACAGTCTGTAGTAATCTGTATAAAACGTATACCTCTGGAACCACAAAAATTATGAAACAAATTTATGGACCTGAGTAATTTTTCTATTAATCATCTGCAAAAAGAATCAACCTAAAGTCACTCTCTAGTAAAAAATGACAGCTAAATTCGTGAGCGCTAAAGTTTCTGTTTTTTACAGCAAGATCACATAAACTTCACCCAAGTCTTCCCAAAGGTTCTACTTGGCACTTTATTGAAACAAAAGCTATAAAACATGATTAATATAGTATCATAATCATGTGGACACACAAAAACAGTAAGGGTAAATATTGGGTTGTCCCCCAACAAGCAGTTTTCTTTAATGCCTTTTTAGCTAGGCATGATGATTTCAATGATGCTTCACATAAAAGATAAGAATTGAAACATGAGGAGAGCATCATGAAGCATATGACTAGCACATTTAAGCCTAACCCACTTCATATGAATAGGGATTTTGTGAGCAAACAACTTAGGGGAACAATAATCAACAAGCATAGGAAGGTAAAACAAGCATAACTTCAAGATTTTCAACACATAGAGAGGAAACTTGACATTATTGCAACTCCTACAAGCATATGTTCCTCTCTCATAATAGTTTTCAGTAGCATCATGAATGAATTCAACAATATAACCAGCACCTAAAGCATTCTTTTCATGATCTACAATCGTAGAAAATTTATTACTCTCCATATAAGCAAAATTCTTCTCATTCGGAATGGTGGGAGTATCATAAGAGACTTGAACAGTAAAAATTGTTTCCACATTAAAAGAGTAATGTTCAGAAAAAGGGTAATCATAATCATGACAAGTTTTATAAATATAATCATCACTACTTTTTATAGCATAAGTTTCATCACAATAATCATCATAAGTAGCAACTTCGTTCTCATCATAATTGATTGAAACCTCTCCCAAGATAGTGGAATCACTAAATAAAGTAGACACTCTTCCAAATCCACTTTCATATTCATCACAATAAAATTCAACATCCTCCAAAATAGTGGGATCACAATTTCCTAAAGTTTACACTCTTCTGAACCCACTTTCATCAATATAATCATCATAGGTGGGAGGCATGCTATCATCATAACAACTTTGCATATCAAAACTTGGGATGCTAAAAATATCATCTTCATTAAACATAGCATCCCCAAGATTGGGACAAACATCAATTTCAGCAAATATATTCTCAAATATTTCATCCTCATCAAACATATCTTCCCCAAGCATGGGAACTTTCATATCATAAGCATAATCACTCTCATCAATAAAAATATGGATAGCACCAATGGTTAAGCAATTATCATCATCACAATGAGTAGTAGGAGCAACATCATTTGGGAGGGATACCTTTATAACTTTGTTGCTCCTTCTTTTCTTTTTCTTCTTCACATTATGTGTAGGTTCAACCTTCCTCTTCGAGCTCCTTATTGATGAGATTGGTTGAATAGAAGGCTCCTCCTCGTTACCTGATTCATCATGAGAAATAATAGGAGGATATTGGGAAGTCTCTTCCCTTTCATTAGTATTCTCATCATCTTCTATTTTCTTTCTTTTCTTTTTGTAATTGGCAATATAAGGATTTTCAATGCAATTCACCACACAAAACCTATAAATCTTTTCTAGATCAATATCAAGGAATTGCCTAAGATTAAATTCTAGAATAGGCTTAGTTAAAAGTTTCAACTCTTCACAACCCAAAAGCAATTTAAGTTCATTGTAATGAGAAACGGAGATCAAATCATCACAATTTTTGGACACGATCCGATCATGAAACAATTTGCATTGGAGATGTAAATGATCTTGTTTATTGCAAAATTCACAACGGGAAAGATATCCTAAATTCTCCGCACTCTTATATAGAATTTATTGCAACCTCTTAGTTTCTAAATACTTATGCTTCTTGCAATATGTATCTTCTCTATTTGGTGTGTTCATGCAAACATGCACTCCACAAAAGTTGACATGCTCATAAGATATATTCTCATCATGACTAGAGCAATCATCATTAGTACTATGGATATTCAAGGAGTTTATACTAACAACATTGCAATCATGCTCATCATTCAAAGATGTAGTACCAAGCATTTTAAAGCATTCTTCTTCTAGCACTTGAGCACAATTTTCCTTTCCATCAAACTCACGAAAGATATTAAAAAGATGAAACGTATGAGACAAACTTAACTCCATTTTTTTGTAGTTTTCTTTTATAACCAAAACTAGTGATAAAACAAGAAACAAAAAGATTCGATTGCAAGATCTAAAGATATACCTTCAAGAACTCACCTCCCCGGCAACAATGCCAGAAAAGAGCTTGATGTCTACTACACAACCTTCTTCTTGTAGACGTTGTTGGGCCTGCAAGTGCACAGGTTTGTAGGACAGTAGCAAATTTCCCTCAAGTGGATGACCTAAGCTGTATCAATCTGTAGGAGGCGTAGGATGAAGATGGTCTCTCTCAAGCAACCCTGCAACCAAATAACAAAGAGTTTCTTGTGTCCCCAACACACCCAATACAATGGTAAATTGTATAGGTGCACTAGTTCGGCGAAGAGATGGTGATACAAGTGCAATATGGATGGTAGATAAAGGTATTTGTAATCTGAAATTATAAAATCAGCAAGGTAACAAGTGGTAAAAGTGAGCGTAAACGGTATTGCAATGATAGGAAACAACCTAGGGTTCATACTTTCACTAGTGCAAGTTCTCTCAACAATAATAACATAGATAGATCATATAACAAGCCCTCAACATGCAACAAAGAGTCACTCCAAAGACACTAATAGCGGAGAAAGAACGAAGAGATTATGGTAGGGTACGAAACCACCTCAAATTTATTCTTTCGAATCAATCTATTCAAGAGTTCGTACTAGAATAACACCTTCAGACACAAATCAACCAAAACCCTAATGTCACATAGATACTCCATTGTCAATTCAAGTATCTGTGGGCATGATTATACAATATGCATCACACAATCTCAGATTCATCTATTCAACCAACACAAAGTACTTCAAAGAGTGCCCCAAAGTTTCTACTGTAGAGTCAAGAACGTGTGCCAACCCCTATGCATAGGTTCATGGGCAGAACCCGCAAGTTCGTCACCCAAACATACATCAAGAGGCACATGATATCCCATTGACACCACAGATAAGCATGACAAGATATACATCAAGTGTTCTCATAAAAGACTCAATCCGATAAGACAACTTCAAAGGGGAAACTCAATTCATCACAAGAGAGTAGAGGGGGAGAAACATCATAAGATCCAACTACAATAGCAAAGCTCGGGATACATCAAGATCGTGCCATAGAGGGAACATGAGAGAGAGAGAGATCAAACACATAGCTACTGGTACATACCCTCAGCCCCGAGGGTGAACTACTCCCTCCTCGTCATGGAGAGCGCCGGGATGATGAAGATGGCCACCGGTGATGGGTTCCCCCTCCGGCAGGGTGCCGGAACGGGCTCCCGAGAGGTTTTTGGTGGCTACAGAGGCTTGCGGCGGCGGAACTCCCGATCTATCTTGATTTCGATGGTTTTAGGGTACGAGGGAATATATAGGCGAAAGAAGTCGGTCGGGGGGTGCTCGAGGGGTCCAGGAGACAGGGGGCTCCACCCTGTAAGCGGGGCGCCACACTATCTCCTGGGCTCCTCGAGTATCTTCTGACATGGACTCCAAGTCTCCAGGATGATAATCTTCCAAAAAATCATGTTGCTGAAGGTTTCATTCCGTTTGGACTCCGTTTGATATTCCTTTTCTTCGAAATACTGAAACAGGCAATAAAACAGCAATATGGGTCGGGCCTCCGGTTAGTAGGTTAGTCCCAAAAATAATATAAAAGTGTATAATAAAGCCCATAATCATTCAAAATAGATAGTAATATAGCATGAATGCTTCATAAATTATAGATACGTTGGAGACGTATCAGAGATGAATAGTATCCCGTGGAGTCTCGTTTTGCGGTACGCCACACCCCTCCCGATGAACAGGACCCCCGTTTCGACCGTAGGAGGTCCATTTCGTCCGTTTTGCGGTACGCTACACCCCTCCCGATCAACAGGACCCCCGTTTCGACCGTAGGAGGTCTGTTTCGTCCGTTTTGCGGTACGCCACACCCCTCTTGATCAACAGGACCCCCGTT